>NC_048428.1:3044086-3083428 GCF_013103735.1 Etheostoma cragini | reverse complement strand
CCCCCCCCCCCCCCCCCCCCCCCCCCCCCGCCACACTATATCCAGATATTAAACATGTATCTTCCATTTGTCTAACCCATCTCTCTCTCTATTCATTGTGATGTACAGGAATGCACTGACAGGGGAATGAGTACATAAACAAGAAGAAGGAAAAACAATAAATGAATCAAAATCAAATAAAGTAAAATAAATTATTTTTAAGAAGAATACAAAAATTTAAAAATAAAACAATGGGAAATTAGACTCCTCTTTATTAATCCTTTTGGGAAGACTTCTGCGAGGAAATTGACATTTCCAGCATCAGTTTTAGCAAGAATATAGTAAAGAAAACAGTATAAAGATAGATAACAATAATGTATTCTCTTTCGAATGAAAGAGGAAGGGGTCCTAGGTTTTATGAAATTTCTTCAGGGCTCCTCTAACAGTACGTTTAATTTTTTCTAGATGTAAGAATGAAGTTATTTAAGTCCATTGTTCAAATAATGCACAACTTGACGAAGTCATCATTTCACTGCACAGTGACCCTGTATATAATGGTGGTTTTTCAGCAGGGGAAATGGAGGCTGTTTGCACCCTCCGCCCCTCACCCCGTCAATCATAAACCACTTCCTGCAGTCTGTAACTAGAAGTAGCTGTCTGCCTGTTGACCTTGCCATGCTCCATTGATTTGGGTATTTGAAGCTTAGGTTGTCTGCATTTATTAGGATGGGAAGCGGATTGGGGGGCGGGTTTGAGTTGACGGCTCTGACATCAGACACCAGGTACCATCCCCCGATGCTCTCAGGTCTTCTGACACAAATCTAATGGGCTCTGACAGGCGATCTGAATGAAAAATGTTAATGACCGAGTATGTTAGCAAGATGTTACTAGTGCTAGCTGATATTATCAAAGGGTTTGGGTGCTTGATGGGATTCTAGAGGGTGACTGGATATCCAAGGTCCATGATCGCTCGTTATGTTGAACAAAGGGAATCACAATACAATGCAAGAGAAGACAATAGAGAGGAGAAAATGTGTGTATTTGCAGCAGACATAACAATATGCAATTATGGGTTTTTTAAGATATACATTTAGTCCACTTTAGATGGACTGTGTTAGGTAGCAGTAACCAGCACATATTCCATTCAGAACAAACGGAGTGACTTTGAAAACAAAGGACTTTTGTGCAATTTTGAGAGAAACAACATTTTACATACTCTTGGTGGTTTTAAAGCGTTCATCATAAATCTACTGATCAATTTTGTGTTTTGTCATTTAATATGCCTTTCCTTAAGTGACAACAGTCAACCTTAAAATCAGAAGCTCCACCTTAATAAAACCATGACAGGCACGTGAGTGGCAGTGAAACCAAATAGCAGTCGCATTGCCTTGGTTTGATGACAACATCACCGAATAAGATGATTTTCTTTCCATTTATCCTTTCTCCCCACCTCACACTTCATTTTAATCCTGTGCCTAATTTGAAGAATTTCCAAATGACAAAATTACCTCAATGCAAGAAGAAAGGAAGGAAATGGCTTGAGTGTCTTATTCATTTACGGCATCGTTTGAGTAAAATGCAATTTTGTTCAAATTTGCAGTGAGGACTCCAAATTTGCACTTGCTCTTGGCATTCTAATCAAAAGGTACACTTGAACACTGCATGACAGTGCTCTCTCCAGCCCTCAAGTGACCTTAAAAGTGCTAAATCCAATCACTGCAACAGAATTCCAAGAAATAGCCACTGTATTCAGAACTTCTTTTAAAAGGCAGCTTCCTAATGTTCTGATGTGAACGTTCCTCGTGTTCCCTGATTACTCAAATGACATTTACATTACATTGCTATGCTGCACAAAAAAAGTCCAGCATGGAAGATGTTACTTAGGTAAAATTGTGTAAATATCACAAGGAAATGTACTTAAAGTATCACAAGTAGTGTGTAGACCCATTTTAACAACTTCGATTTATTTGTCGTGAGATTAACGTTCTTTTTGGCCTAGGAAACTGTTTTTTCAACATGCTGTTGCAGCAACTAGTTTTATTCATTCGTTCATTCAAACCTTTATTTAACTAGGATAAAAAAAAACTCGTGAGATTAAAAATCTCTTTTACAAGAGTGTCCTGGCAAGTGGAAGCAGCACAGTTTCAAATAGACACAGAGACACTTCCAGGTAAATTCATAAACACACTTTCACTCATATTCAAACAACATGTCCTCATAAAAAACCCTGGGTCCTAAATCAATGTAAAAACAGGGACATACAGACTGCCTTTCGGCAAGGTCCTTTAAAAAGCCGTTAAAAGAATAAAATGAGACCAGCTCCTTCAACTGGAGTTCATTCTGAAGCTGATTCCATGCAGATGGTGCTGCCAAATCGAAAGCCTTTTTGCCAAAGTCATTGCAAGTTTTAGGGACTGTCAATAAAAACAGATCCTGTTTGCGCAGGTGATATGTCACAGACCTCGGAAGGATGGAAGTGTCCAGCTAAGGAGGAAGAAGTCCTAACAAAAGAAGAAAAAGTATTTTTAAAAAAGTCCAGTCTGAAATACCACCTGATCGTCAGGCAAACAGCTGATGCCAACCCCTCCCCCGTCAAAGTATTCTTTCACCCTTTTATTGATTACAATGTTGCATTGTGTGAGAAAATATTTGCTGCAATAAATGTGTGATTAATTGCGAGTTAACTTTGACATTAATGCGATTAATCGCAATGAAGTATTTTAATTGTTTGACAGCACTAATTAAGTAAAAGTCATCAAAACAGTCAATCATCTGTCAACTCTATTGGGTAGTTTAATTATAAAACATCACATTTTTTGTGCAAAGATCTTAATTTGTGAAGTAAGTTGTAACTAAAGCTGTCATGTTTCTCTATGAAACGTAGTGGACTAGAAGTAGAAAGTACCTCAAAATTATACTAAAGTGCAGTACTTTTCCACCACTGCCAAACAATCGTCCACTTTCAATCTTTCATTAAGTAGTTTTAACTGTAAGTTCTGGTGTGCTCATTTTTGTAACAGTCATGTGCAGATTTGGAAGTACTGACATATTATGTCACTATGTCCCGCTGATAGACATCAATCATATCACACACCACTTTTGGGGTTTATGGACCAATTTTTTTGGGCTTGTAACGTCTCAACATACGTTCCTTTACTGTTAACTACTGTATGAGTAGATAGATAGATAGATAGATAGATAGATAGATAGATAGATAGATAGATAGATAGATAGATAGATAGATAGATAGATGTTTATTGATCCCAAGAAAAATGGGAAATTCCTGTGTTACAGCAGCAAAATCAGTCACAAAGCACAAAATATAAATATAAATGAAATATACATACATACAATATACATGGAATAATAATAACCAAAGAGTAAAAATAATTCATAGTTTTGTGGTTTTAACTCACATTTGATATGACTTATAATTTCACATAAATGCAGTTTATTGACCCTGAAACCAAAATGAAGTGTAAATAGGTTGAAAAAAGGGTAAAATAATAATAAAAGCAACACAAAGGCCCAAAAGTGTAGTATTTCATGTTGAAATGGGGGACAACACAAGGATTAACCTACATATCAATTAAAATCTAACTCTGATATAGCAGAGAATTAAAGGCGGACATATTTAGAGTGTGAAAGAAGTTTTACATAAAAGTTAAACAAGTAAAGCACCCATGTTGCAGCTGGGCACAAAATGCAAAACTGTTTTTGGAAAATGAAATGATTGATGTGTGCAGCCAATCATAGAATGAGGAGTTGCATGATGTATGCATGCATGCGATTTCAAGCATTGTGTTTTCTTTTATCCCTCTACCTCCTAAAAGCTAAGCTCTATTGATTTTTCCTTTTCCTGTCCTATTAGAAGGGTCTCATCAAATCTCTGATGAGGCCTGTTTCCAAGATGAGACGGAGCAAACCATGCAGTCATAACAACAGAACCCCATTAATATAACCCTGAGAAGGTACCTACAGAACAAGTAGATGGAAAAGGATGGAGAATGTAAAAAGGGACCACGGGCTAAAATGGAAATATCCATTACATAGAGGAGTTTAAATCATAACCAAAGTTACTTTTAAAGGCAATCAGTCTTAATTTGTCTCGAGTCTGAAGCAAGGTGGGCCCCCTATTGCCGAGGTAACTAATTTCTATAATAGCTTCAAACATCTGAGAGAGGACTGCTAGGGGGATGAGATGGAGGGGGTGGTGGTGAGTAATTGTTGATCACAATAGTACAACCCAAGCTTGGACAGCTTCTGTAATTTAGCCAGGCGTACATTTCTCAAAGGTAAAGACAAAGTGCCTTTGGTTTCTGTGTTATTCCTCTGGTTTCATTATTAATAATGCAATCCGATTCCATAAGAACGGTAAGTTATTGGAAATGGCCCTTTTTACCTAAATCCTTTCTAAGGTTTGCATTCGTGACCATGACCAATTCTATGTAGACCTTTATAGTCAACATTCAAAAGCTGATGTGACATTTTATGGAATAATAACTGTAAATGTGCGCCATCCTGAGTGCTTGAGAGATGTGTGCAATTTAGCTGTTTAGAAGATTTTTCTAAAAAAGCACTGGACAGCAGGTTAGATAATAGTCAGGGAGAAATTAAACGGCTCTGGTACTTCATCAATTGCTCTCTTTAAATCTTTTTAAGCACTTTTCTCATGTACTTTATGTTCTTTCGTGCCACCATTCTCCTCTTAGCAGAGAAAAATTGTGTTTTGTGGTGTCACCACTTAGCCACTCTGTTTCACTTTACTAGGTTTAATATTTAATACTTTCTCACTCCTCCCCTGAATAAGAGTATGAAAGTGTTCATGTTGAAAAAACCCTAATGCCACCAACCTGAGGAGACAATTGTCCTTGTCTTCCCTTGTTTCTGAGAGTCACAGCCTACGCTAGACCCGCTAACCAAGGTTCCCGTCTCTCACCCAGTCTTGTCCTACATGTGAACATGACTCTACTCCCTCAGTTACTGCCGGTTGAGAATGTCACCCTAATCCATCCGGCAGAACAGGAGGAGAATAAAAGAGAGCACAGGGAATGAGGAGATGTGGTGAAAGTAAAGGTTAGCAAGTGTTTGATTCCATTTAAAAGGCTGTACTAGAAATGCTGGCAATGGAAAGTAAAGGGGGTTGCTGTTAAATGGGAGAAGTGAGGGGGAGAAGCCTGAATCATACAGAAAGGGAGTGTGAGTGTGTGTATGGGGCCTCTCAAACAGCTGTGCAGCGCCTCATAAACACACCATTGAGACAGATGCTCCCTAACATGGAAATATAGCCGCCATGCCAAAAGGAGAGGCCCCATTTCATGCGCCGCTGTGGGACGGGGCGGAGGCGATTCACGGTTCATCTCCACTGACCCTTCCGTCCTTCAAGAAAATGAGCGAGAGCATCAACTCGGAGCCAAAATGGAGGCTGCAATGTCCGGGTTCATCCCTTTTGGCGAGAAGGGGGGGACATGCAATCAGTGCAAAAAACACGACTGAGGGAATCAAGACAAGGAGTACTGATGCATAAAACCGGCTTGCACGCATTCTTAACAGCTCTTCAATCAAATTGATGCAATTGCCCTTTTTACAAACAGTTTGTGACAGGTCCCCGACCCCATGCACTGCCACCACTCCACCCCCCCGAAACTGATTTCAATATGAAAGTGAGCTTTGCACATAATCAAGCGGAGAGGGGACCCAGAATTGGACACACCCAAGTGGTTGATATGCAGTGCTTTTTTTCATGCTGATGACCCAGCTTTGCACTTTTTTGCCTTAGCTGCATGTTTTTCCAATTATTACACATGGGAGTTTGGATAATAATGTTTCAACCAAGTATCAGCTGGACAGATACATACATGCCTAGCTCTTCTCTGCTTCTACTCATAATCGTCAAATTAATTTACCATATAAATAATGATTTAATAAAACTAGAGGGAGACAGGGCAGTACATCCTGACCAGGCTCCTCTCTTTACCCTGTGTCTTAGTTATGCTGTTGTTGTTTTAGACTGCCGGGGGACTTCCTTTGACACACTGAGCTCCTCTCTCCTTTATCTTTCCATTTGTGTGCATCCATGTCCCAGAAATGCCTGTTGCTAACCTAACCTAGCTCTGAGGAGTCATTCCCTGGAGTCCTTGTGTTCTTTGTCCTCCAGGATGTTTCTGTGGATTCGAAAGGCTCCAGATCCATGGTTGCAGCTGTCGTTGTGGTCCTGATACACCTCCTGCGATGCCCTGTTACATCCTGCCACGCTCGGCTATGTCTTGTAATGCCGTGCAGTGCCCTGCTATGCCATGAACTACTTTAGACTTCTTTTTCTAGTCACTGCTCCATTATCTTTTACTGTGACTATCATTGCCACTATTCATTTTAACCCCAACCGGCCCCGTCAGACACAGCCTACCAAGAGCCTGGGTCTGTCCCAGGTTTCTTCCTAAAATGGAAGCCACTGTCACACTAAATGAAGGGAACTACTAGAACTGTTGGGTCCTTGTAAATTACAGAGTGTGGTCTAGACCTACTCTATCTTTAAAGGGTCTTGAGATAACTCTTGTTATGAATAGATACTATAAATAAAATTGAATTGACTTAAATTGAAGTTGTAATTAATGTGAAAAGGCACCATACAAAGGACAACAGGTTTAAAAAAATTCAGAATTTGATTTGAAATGTAATAGCGGGACCATGTCTGCAGTGATTGCGCTATCTGAGCCCTACTGGTGTTTTCAACACAGTATTATGCTGATAGATTTATCTAGCCACTATTCTAAGGATATCTCACCCTGGAGTTTAAAGGTGTGTTTTGCTGCGTAACATGCGAGCAATCAATCAGAGTGTCATCTCCCAGTCCCTTTAAAAGCCAGGTGCCTTTGGACTATGGCACGTTTCTATTATGATGGTGGATTTGCACCGTCATTTTTTTTATTTCTAATCTTTTGCATGTTTGTGTCCAGCTTTGATTCCCTATGTGTGTGTGTGTGTAACAAGAATAGTGTGCACGGGCTGTGCATGAGCCTAGGCACATTTTACTAATTCGCTATGCACAATGAAATGCTTTGCTACAGACTATAGACCGTTTTTTTTTTGGTCAATGGCGCGATCACTTCCAGCTGCCCCCAGATAGCAATACGCCCAGAATGCACCTGAACACACCTCCCTGTAAGACCAGCACACCCATGGGTGCAGAGATGGGCGCGGGTACATTTGCTGTTGAAACGACGTGGGCGCTGGATGGGTAATTGAAAACTGCGTTGGCCTTATAATAGCAAAGACACTTGTATTGTGTTTGTATCAGGAAAAGGCCCAAAAACTCCCTCCTTCTCTGTGAACAGACTGAAGCTTCTTAAATTATCTGGACGGATGACAGAAGATGAAGGTCACACAGAGGTGTAGTTGGGAAATGCTTTAGATCTCCCCTGGCATCACCCTGCCGGACTAGGGGGTTTGCAGGTTGGTAAATGACATAGATATCCTGCCAACTGATGCTATTTCTGTCTGGGCACCTGCTTGGAAGCTGGTCTGGAGTGGCAAACAAGTGCAGACTCTGCCCTCCAACACTTCAGAGCACCTGCACTCTGTACGTGACAGTCACTGGCATGCTACAGTGACTTTTGAAGACAGAGTGTTGACGCGGCCTTTGCTTGTCCTGCTATGTTCAGTTCACCAGGAGTTCCTGGCTGGAGTGTATCACCATGCGCTTCAACTTTGACAAATTGGGTGGTGATGGCGCAGTGGATATGACACATGCCTTTGGTGTGATCTGGGTTTGATTCCCACTGTGTTTCATCAACCAATGTGTCCCTGAGAAAGACACTTAACCCATAGTTGCTCAAGAGGAGACCTCCTACATATATAGCAACTGTAAGTTGCTTTGGACAAAAGTGTCAGCCAAATGACATCAAATGTAAATGGACTGTGGTTATATAGCTGATTTTCTAGTCTTAACAACTATTCAAAGCACTTTTTACATTGTACAGGAACATTCAACTCGGGGTTCAGTGTCCTGCCCAAGGACACTTTGGCATGGAACTGCAGGGCTCGAACCAACCTTTTGATTGGCAGTCAGCCGCTAAGGGGCTACTAAGGGGCTTTAAACAGTCTTTTAAGACAAAATGACCATTATAAAGTACAGTACATTGAAAGGGTTGTACATCAATACCAATTGTATTAAACTTCAGAGATTTCTGGCCTTTTTTTTTGCAAATGCTGCCATTTTGCAACTACTGTCATTCTGAGGCCAAAAAGAAATCTCAAATCACCATGCTTATTCTAGGTTTTAGCAGAACTTTGGTTGCAATTAGCACTAATCAGCTAGTGAATTCATTTACTCAAGAAAGTCACTTTAGTTTCATTCTCATTGTCCTGTGAGACAAAGATATAGGTTTATAATGATCAATGTTTACTTAATTCACCTTCAGCGTTGTAAATATGAGAAATAATTGGAAACAAAAGCAAACATTTCAAATGAAATGTGATTCTTGTCTTTGATCACTTTCTTATTGTCATCAGACGAAAGACCATTGTTACACTTTGCTGGGAAAAATGGAGTGCAATGTGAAATAATGTCTAATTTTACGGCTTTTGAACTTATTGCTTGCTGCAAATTGGCTGTGGATCCTTTTTTTTAAGTTAAGAAAATGGCATGGAAATTTCCCTTCATGAGGGTTTTAACATTAATATGAGTTCCCGCAACCTGCCTGTGGTCCCCCATTGACTAGAAATGGCAATAGGTGTAACCCGAGCCCTGGGTATCCTGCTCTGCCTTTGAGAAAATGAAAGCTCAGGTGGGCCGATCTGGAATACTGCCCCTTATGAGGTCATAAGGGACCAGGTTACCTCCCCTTTCTCTTCTTTGCCCACCCACTGATTTTGGTCCACTATTATTAGGGGACCACTAAGGTCTATATAAAAGAGTCTTCAGATACAGTATTAGGCAACCACTAAGGTCTATATAAAAGAGACTTCAGATACAGTATTAGTGGAGCACTAAGGTCCATATAAAAGAGACTTCAGATACAGTATTAGGGGACCACTAAGGTCCATATAAAAGAGACTTCAGATACAGTATTAGGGGACCACTAAGGTCTATATAAAAGAGACTTCAGATACAGAATTAGGGGACCACTAAGGTCCATATAAAAGAGACTTCAGATACAGTATTAGGGGACCACTAAGGCCTATATAAAAGAGACTTCAGATACAGTATGAGGGGACCACTAAGGTCTATATAAAAGCCTCCAAAGAGCACCATGTAATGGGACCTTTAAGTCTTAATAGCACAGGAAGCTCTCTCTCTCTCTCTCGCTAAGCCATGTAGCCCTGGATGTCCTAATGGCGTCTGACTGACGTCTTTACCAAGTCACATAAACCTCATTAGTAGTCCCTCAGTCTACATCCTGACGGCTGCGCTCAGCAGGTTAAAGCCATTACAACAAAGCATTGCCAAAGACAATAGCATGCGAAGAGGTAGGTCTGCCTGCAACCACTCCACTATTGGATTAGAAAGCCAATGAGAGAAAGGCGATACCCCATAATGATGTGTCGTGGCTGCCTGAACAGGCATGGTCTGTGATGAATCGGATGGTTTGACCTCATAAATTATGATTATTTTGTGCCAGCACGACTTGAACGAGCCACTTAGCATCACAGCATCTATCAGTCCACCCATATGGCACAAAGATTAACACCAGACATTTTTTTTCCTAAGAAAAATATCATTAGGGAGAGGGAAGAAAACAGTATGATGCAGTTAAGGGGGCAAACAGGCTGCAGTGCTCATCTAAATCAGACAGACTTCAAAATTGTCTTTGAAATGGAAGCATTTGTTTCACGCTCTAATCTGAGGCATCAATAACTTAAAAGAATACATTCATTATTTTTCTAAGATGCTGGATTTCACATTTTCAAAGAACTCATATTCATTGAGACAAGCGGAGTCTGAGTGTGAAGCTCATTGCAGGTAAGATAACTAAAGACATACCTGGTTGCAATAGGAGTGGTCCCGCATTGAAAAACAGAGTTTAGAACGCCAACACAAAGAAAGAGGAAGGTGACGGACATCCGGACAAAAAGCAGGACGTCCAGTGGAATTTCCAACGGAGCAATCGCGAAAGTTGAACGTCGTGGTGTCACGGGTACAATGTTGGACTCAAATGCTCAACTCAACGCGGAGTAGAAGGTCAGTTTATTTATTAATAAATTAACGGAACAAATCCAGCAGGCAGAAGACGTGGTTTGAAAGACAAGTGAAGTGAATAAAGACAAACGGTGGCTTTCAAAATGAAACAAGAAGTCCATGAAACCAGTTAAATCGGAAACTTGACACAAGGACAAAACCATGACACATGGATATAGACTACTGTAGGAGTAAACAACAATGGTTTTGATTAGCCTATTTAGTTTTCTCTTAACAAGAGTTTTTAGTTTGTCCCTAAAGCTTATTTTTGCATTTGTGAAGCTGCTTTGAGTAAATCACCATTTGATGTTTGTCAAGATGTAATGGCATCCTGGTCTACACAGTCCAACTAAAGAAAACTACAGAAGTCACTCTGGAAATATCATTAAAGTACATTGCTATGTATGTCATAACGTTCTGTATGTGTGGCTCACTCTGAACTGTTTCCATATGTGGTTTAAATTCCAATCCATTACCAAAGTGCCTGGTTGCTACCAGCTGCTCCTCATATAGAATCAAAAATGAAAAAGTTAGACTAAACCTACAATGCTTATGAAATCCCAGTAGAGCGGAGTAACACATGCTCAGACAGACTTCTGAAGCATGTACTAGGTTTAGTAATTTCCAATTAGCGTGCAATTCCATTTCGTAATTGGATCTTGGCTAAACTAGTTTGCCAATTCATGTGGCAAGTCGTGCCTTATCTGAAAATAACCGTTGTAGACATCTATGGAAAGAGCATGTTGTTTTCAGCCCTGGTTGAATTGGTTGATGTACAAACCTCAATGTAGTCTGCAGTAGGAAAACTAACCAGGTCATAGGAGACACAAAGCAAGAAAACATAGAAAAAAGAGAGAGAGGCAAACAAAGAATCAGAGAATAGCACAGGGAGATAGACCAGGAAACTAACTGATAAAAGGAAGGAAACCTCAGAGGTCGATTGCTTATGATCCAAACCAACGAAAATGCTGCTTCCAGTCTCAGTCTGGCGCCTGTCCAGAGGCTCATCCACAGCTTCCCTGATGTTTTTATGTGACCAGACAGCAGACCGCAGGGCACAGCTTGCTGTGATAGCTGGTCCCAACATCTTTTTGCTGGTTTTTATCAGCTTTCATGGTGTGCAGAAGGTTTACCATTTCAAAAAATGAGTAATTTAACCGAGTTATTTCACTGCTGTATAACTGCAGTGAAAAAGATGGTAGCCTGTATATGAAATAATGCCAATGGTTAGGCCCTGTGTGTGTAGAAACCACTGCCATCCAGGTATGCTGCAGTAGTCGGTGTTACGGGTGTTACACGGTCTCTAGGCATACATGATTACATTTTTTGCCCACCGCCCCTAATACCTTTTTTTTAATAAAAAAAAAAAAACATTTAGTTTATTTTTGCATATCAGCTCTGGCGCATACAGTAGAAGCAGCGTTGCAGAGTAGCGGGCGTCAGATTTCACTCATGACTTCACAGAACAAGAAGATGGCAGAGCATTTGGTTTCAAAGTCAAAAGCAAAAGTGTAGAATCAGAGGATATGTGTCTATATGGTTATGATTATCTGATTTTCATTATCTGCATACAGTGGCTTGAGAAAATTAACACACCCATGCTAAAGTTGATGAAAAAGAAGAATACAAATTTCCAAAATTAGGAAAATTCAACCTTTAAGGAGAGATGATATTATGGAAAGTTCCCCGTGCCTATCTCCAGGTATGGTGAAGGGTAAGTGATGATGTGAGGTTAGTTTATGCCTCTATGGGAATTTAACTTAGGGGGGCGTAGACTTAGGCCCCCTGCATTTTATGGAAGAACATTTATTGATTTACAATACATTATTCATTCATAAAGAAAATTGGTGTCCTTAAAAGGTTGGATTTCCCTAATTTTTTTAAATTAAGGCATTAAGATCAATTTCCAAAAGACATTTTTTTATTCCTCTTTTCAATCAACTTTAGTACGGGTGTGTAAACTTTCTCAAGCCACTGTATGTATATGTTTGTTTTAACAATGTCGTTCTTGATTTTGATAGTTGACAGATTTTGATTTGATATGGATTTCTGTTTACTTGCAATGAAAGTTGCATTTAAGTCCCCCCCCCACCTCAACAACAACAACAACAAACTTTCTCTCATAACATCTGTTATACTACCAAACAACAAACAGCCAGCAAATGCATGACAATATCATATACACAGAAAAATGGCACCACTGGCAAAGTCATGATATGCATAAACCCAAAAAAAACAAAGCTTGCGCCTTTGCTATCACCATCTCAGTTATGGTGTATATTTTGAGCTCAATGGTCATCCTCATGTTTATATACATGGTTACCATGGGCACAGCAGTGGTGATGTAAGCTGTAACACGGGTATTGTGCCATGCGTGTTTCTAGCTTGCATGTAAGTTAGATGGCACCAATATTTGGTCTAATCATAACTGGTCTGGCAACCCAAAGGCCAGTGTTTCTTTCCTGATTTGTGTGCATGGGGACTCATGATGTGGGTGTCTGGGGGACCACTACATGCATGACCTGTGACCTTAAAAACTGAATTAATAATAAATGCTTTGCAGTTCTTGTAGAGATGCTATTACCTTTAAGTATCTAACCAACTTCCCAGTCCTAACATATCCTTCATTGCGCGGTGTGGGAATTCCCGGCCTTTGTTTGTTTCCGCTCAGAGAATATGGGCCACACAGGGCTTTATGAGATAGTGGTGCAGTCTCTTTCATAACTGCAACCAATACATTGCTTGGCAATGTAATTGAATTGTAGCCACTGATCAGAGATGCCTTGGTAATAGGATCCCTACAAATGGAAGATGCCTGCGTAGGTTTTTCCCTTATAAATGGGCTACTGTAAACAACTAGACTCTGTCTAAGTATAATTTTGTCATGTGAGAATTGATTCTTGGTAGAAGGTAAACACGTTTTGCCCTTAAAACATGCAACGTATGGTGAGTTTTCTCGACATCAGTGCACTTGCTCTGAGTCCTCGACATAGAGAGGAATAATCAAACTGCTGTTTTAGATTCCCCTGGGACATGAAATTATCATTACAAACAGTACATGCACAAAACCTCCTCCCTACGTGGCCTAAGAACAGGCAAAGAAAAGATTTTTTTTTTTTTACCTTTGGGCTATATGGTAATTTGAATGATTTAACTAGGATCTGATTTGGAAGTGCATGCTGAAAGCGAAGTGAATAAAAGGGGAGAGGTGGATCACAGACGACGTGAGAATGACTCAGGGTGAGACGGAGACCTGATCTGGAATCTAATTATTGTAAGCCATATGCCTGCAGCCTGTGGAGAGGCTGCAAGGTAAATAAAGATGATGACAAACAACACTGTGCATACTACCAATAGCGCCCCTTCACTCCTCTCCTTTCTCGTCAGAACAACACAGGCCGCCAACCGAATTAGCATCAGCTGGCTGATGTTTGTAATCTATTCTGAGCATGGCAAACAATACAAATTGGATTTCTAATTTATACTGATTCATTTATGCAAAGCAAGAGTAATGCCGTGTCCCCATAGTAACGGCTCTGATATATGGCAACTTTCATCAGAGAGCTCAGAAATACCTTCATCTTCAGTCCTCAACAGGAGTATCAAAGTGTGTGATTTTTGGAAAATGAGTTTCACATACTTGAATTTCAACAAACCTGCTGATTTTTGTATTTCAATATGCTGGAACACACAAACACACAAACACACAGGAACAAACACGCGCTCTTGTATTGCACCTACATAATCAAACACACTCAAACGCTGACTTTTTTTTGTTGCGGCAACAAATACCCAGGCCAACAAACAAAAAAATAACATGACCATCTCTAGAAAGACAACAGGTGATTCTGAAAGAGAAAATGCCTTAGGCATCAGCCATTGATTAGCCAGATTAATTACAGGATAGCTAACAGATTCCACCTTTCTGCAGCCAGGAAATTAAAACAAAAATCTGCTCCTGCAGCAAATTCACACATAAAAAAAAATGGGAACAGAAAATCGATGACGAGTCCTCATGACGAGCAAGCAAAACCCGAGTCCCAAGTACAACAAACCCAATTAGTGATATCGTTTTCTGGCTTCAATGAGCCATTTTCTCTGTCCAAGATAACCTAGAGACACCAAACATGCAGATAAACGGGCCGTGAAGTCCTATCCGCTAAAATAACAATACTGCCTAACGTGTCCACTAGCATGCTTATCAAAATGCAATCATTATTGTGTTTGCACTGAGATTACGATGTAGGTCAATGCTGTGTATAGAGTATTATGTTCAAAGTATTTAATGTGTTTTCCCTATAGCATTGCTGCAGCAGAATGAGTTTAACAATGTGTGTGGTGAAGGTTTAGACTAAGTTCGACCCAAAAAGAATTTCATCAACTCAAGTTATGCTATGTAGTATACTATATATTTTAAATCAGTGTGGGCAATGCAGTTACAGAGACAATCTACTTTAACTTTTACTTAATTGTTCCATAAGTTAACAGGGAATTGTTAGCCATGTCTTTGATGAGTATGGCTTCAATTTGACTATGGCAGTGGTGGACTGTGGACTTTGCGCATGTATAAAATTGGCTGTGATTCTACGTTCTTTCATCATGTCAGAGGGCTATATTGTAAATGGAAATTATTTCATGATTAGCATAAACACACATTAATAATGGCAGGAGGAAATAAAGGCAAACGATAAAAGCGTGACTTTTATTTTAACACAAAACTTGTAACTGAGGCGGCAAGGTGGCATGACGGGTTGAGACACCATTTCTGAATTCAACTTCCTTCTTTAAAATCTCTCCTGAAACAAGAAACTGAAGCATTACCTGCCCCCTTTAGCATCACATCGGCTGCTGATCAATAGAAGACATGGAAGTAAAAAATCTGCATTTTTTTATGCAGATTAACTAGTTAGCTCTAGTATTATATATCGTACATAATTACTGTAACTCAAGACGTAATTAAAATTACATTTATCCTAACGTACCTCTTGAATGGTTTGGGTGCTTACTGTAGAAATAAAATACTTGGACAAGCAACAAAGAGGTTAGGTTTGAGGATGAGAAATAATTGATCTTTTTCTTATATATGTTTGGCTAAAGCGGTTGGATGTTCCAATCCTGAATGGTGATGGCTGAAAGGTGTTTTTCAAAATTTAATAATATAGTTAGCTAATGGCATGGCCCTTGCTTTTGGAAATAATAATGTGGGGTACTTCTGTAGTAGTGTAGAGTATCTGGCTATGCTAACATTTGAAGCTAACTATAGAACAGATGAACACAGTTTAAACACTTATGCTTGTGTTGTTGGTTTTGTAAAGGTAATAAAAAGACACCAACCCCCAAACTTGTCAGATACAAATGATTGCTATTTTTATAGCACCATGCACCACGTTGCAGCATGTTGAGACATCAAAAACTTGAGAGGCCATTCATGCCTAATTATAGTTGCTAAGATATGATTTAAAAAAACATGGATTTTCCAACAGTTAGCAATGATATAACTTCAAAGATTTTATTCAATCAAAACCCAAAATGTGTTTTGCAATGTGATTCAGGTTAGGAGCCTTACTCACTGGCAGTATCTACATGGAGTAAACCAATAGTAATCAGCAGGTTATCGCTGCCAAAGGTCTGTGCAACCTTGAATTTTACACCTCACCAAACGCCTAAAATTGTCCAAACTTGCACACCTGATTCAGGCAAGTCAGACAATTTAGATCGTTCCTTTCTTTCCCTGTGCCTCCTTTTATTCTGTCAAGACAAGAGCAACAAAAATATCTATATTTTTTTTAAAGGATGAAGCCATCCCGTTCTCAATGATTTTTTTTGTTACTATCTGAAATACCTGTTGAATTGTGTCTGTTATTGCTCCAGTCTGAGGGCCATACTGACATTGTGGCTCATGGTTCAGTGGCTCTAGGCCAGCTTTTTCACCAGGCAGCGGTAAGCCCACAGCTTCCATTCAGGCTCTCCTCACCTCAGCTTGGTACTGTATGGTGCAATAAACTGCTCTGCGATATCAAATACAAATCATATTTCTCTACAACCTTATGACTTGGTACTCATTTCTCAACACTGACCCCATAAAACCGGTGGAGATACATAACTGCCCACAATGTAGCCACCCTGCTGAAAAATCCTTCTCTCACACACACACATCTATTTACAGAGACTTTGCCATTGCAAAGACAAGAAGCTACAAAGTTTGTAGAGCCAATGAACAGTATTTAAAACTTATCAATGTTAAGTACAGTATATGTATCAATCTGTACAATGAAGCCAATATATAACTTACATAATGCAGCTCTAGGAGCCACAGGAAGTGACTGGTTCCAAAAAATAACTAACTGGAAGTGAGACAATTTGCCATTGAGTTAGTATCAGTGACATGGCAAGTTCCCTTCTTCTTGTGTGTGTTTTTGGCAGCAATTTTGGAAAATATTAACACAATCAAACAAAAAACACATTTTACAAGTTCTGATCCTGGGTCCCAATGTTATTTGTTCAGTCTCTCTTGTTCAGGCATGGGATTGGCAAAGGTCCAAAAAGCAGGAAAATGTATGGAGTTTCCAAACCATCCCGCGCCTCACAAAAAATATCACCACGCTCTGATCATTCCACCGCTCTAGCACCACATATAGGGCTCAATATTAAGCTTTGTTGTGTTTGTCTAGGGTAACTTCCTTTAAGTTTTTTTAAACATAATTTTGGACCATTGATATTACCATTTAATGTGGTTCTTAATACATTTAGACGATGCCATGGCATATCTTAGTTGTCGTTGTAAATGTCTTCAAGACACATAAAGTCTTCACTTTTAAAAGGTTTTCAGGAGTTTCGAGAGGCGCCGAGTTGTGCTGGATTCACCTGATTTGCGTGAAGTAGCTTGAACTCAACTTTTTGCAAATTAGGAGAAGGCAACTCAATGCCCCTTCTCTCGAAAGTCGCCACGGTGCTATCAGAGCATAACGCGTCTACATAGTCAATGAACGGGAAGCATGGAAATGACGCCGGACATGCACCTTAAAGGGTAAAAATGGGTATTCATCAACCTGGAGCCTATTTTAACATGCATTTGTGTGTAAGTGAGTTATGTTAACAAAAATGTTAATATTGAGCAGAAACACTGTCACTGGAGGCCAAGCAGCAACGTAACCATGTAGGGCAAATGTGCACTATCAATGAACAATGAACTATGTCCACTAAAACTGCTTGTTTTAGACACGCCAAGATTTTTGTTATAAGTATTGACTTGTAGTGAGTTTAAGGCTTCAGGGGGCTTTGGGGTTGTTTCTTTGATTGACAGGTGTCTCAGACAAAATTAAAAAAAAAAAATGTAAGCATAGAAAGTAGCTTTGGCTTAAGATACCAAATTAATGCTGTGTTCCAGACTCAGTTTTTAGCCCGTCAGTTACAACTTCAAGTCACACCTCACGATTTGGTCAAAATCAGGTAGAAGGTTGTGAAAACACGAGTTACGTGTTGCCTGGAATGAAGCATAAGTAAAGTTTGGAAGCAGACCCTCCAAATGCTGATTTGCCTTTAAGCAAAAGTCCATACAAATTCTAACTAGGGAATAATACAAATCCATGTATGTATATGTGCATGCATAATGTTGTTAGTGGAAGGCTGGCTTGTATTAGGAATTATGAATAACATGGGCACCATTGTGGAAGCTTTATTATTATTATTGTGTTTTCCATTAGACAAAATCTTTCAAAATACTGGCTTTTAGGAAATATTGGTGTTGCTAAAATTGCAATCTGCCCATCAATGTAATATTCCGCCAACAATGACAGATGCACTGTCAAATGTCTTCCTTCCATGGTAATGACACACACAGACATCACCACAGTATTGGCTCATTTTCAAGGTTTTCTTCCCTGAAGGAAGTACATGGTGTACCGTTTGATGACGTTTTGCATTTACAGATGTGTATCAATCACCTGCTGCGAGCCTCTCATGGCAAAGGTCACGTCTCACTCTGACGCTCAGCAGAGTGCTTATTCATGGCATTCATCCTTTTTACTGTCAGTTAGGATCACGCATGCACATTACCATGATGGGTTATCCATGGCGTAAACGGAAGACCCAGAGACGACAGGTAACAAAGACGAGGCTGTCTGAATGGTGAGATGGTAATGTGTTTGCGAGGAGGGGAAGGGACGGGATCATGAAATGACAGCAAGAGAATTGAAGCTGAGCACTGGGATTTGTCTTACATTTCACTAATCTTGTCCCCGAGCGCTCCCCGTAATCATCCTTGGAGGGAAGAATGTATTTGTCTATTTATTTGCTTTTTTATTTGCGTCTCTAGCGGGATATGTGTACATTCATTTGTGCCGCCATCGGTGTCTTAGAGGAGAGCCGTGAAGTGCATCACATTAACTGTATTGACATAAACAGCTCACAAGGCACATTTGCTCTGCGTTTGATTAGGGTTTAAGTAGGAAGCCATTGAGAGACTTATGGAGAAACGCTCCCACAGGATCAATAGATTAGAGACCTTACTGATCTTAGTGCGCTAGATAGCAGAGCTTAAAAGGTAAAACGAGTCATATCAGTAACACACAGTGCACAACCACTCCTCTCCGCCCTCAAACTGTATCTATTCTTTATTCTTGGGTCATGAACGAACAGTGTTGGTGTTTTTTGTCCCTATATCTCCTGCCAGGCAGCGTGGCAATGGTTATGTTGAAGGTTAAGGTTAGCTGCCTGAAGGCGATGCTGGAGGCAAAAAAAACACCATCAAGCTGAGGTTCTCTCCAATCAATAATCTTTTAATAATGACTGTGGTGCAGCGGGTATTGATATTGTTAGGTGATGGTATTTACTTCCCACCGTTAACTTATATAGTGAAAGGTTTACAATCAAGGATGAATGCAACCTTCCAAATATGGTCTGAAACTGACAGTACAACAAAGCTGCTTTAAATCTGATTGGTTCTCAGCATTTTGGCTACATTTATCCAAATAGCTTGAATCTAATATTTTGCATTCAATCATTTATGTTTCAAAACTGTTGATGGAAGAGTAGATAGAATAGACAGAAAACCTCTGATATACTGAGTCTGTATCCTGCTAATTTAAGACAGCATACTTTTTAAAAAGAACACTATGGCTACTATTGTTTTTTGTGAATATAATTAGGAAATCATGTTAAATAACAAATATGGCAAATCATAAAATGTGGGTCAAAATGTTAATGACAACACACCAATTTCTTTTCTGAAATGTCCACATTTAAAACTAAATAGAGTATGATTCAACTTTGTTATGGTTGTGTTAAAACATCTACATTTTTACATTAATATTTAAAACTTCCGCATAAAAATGTCTAAACTAGACTAGACTATGACTATGTTATATGGTCCGTTGGGTTGTGTTCTTACGTTATCCCAAATGTTCAAATCCAGTCACATGTGTCATTTTATTCAACGTAAATGTATGTTTCATTGGTCGTCTGTCAATGGCGTCAAATCCCCTTTACCAACTGTAGTTGTTCTAACTCCCAGGGAAAACACGGGACACACCAGACATTACATCAAAGAGTGAGGAAGGAAGTTGGCGAGCCACTCTATTGTTTACTATTGTTTGTGTAGCTGACTTGTGATGGAGCCCAATTATTTATTGCTGTTTGCTATAAAACTTTGACACGCTGACTTGTCCTTGAACGTTATTTCTGCCTGAGTCACGTCAGATAGATTTCCATCGCCAATGGTGGTTGTATAACAAAGAAGTTAACAACACCCTTGATCCCATGTTACTTTACCACGTCATCAAAGTCCGTCTTTTATTATGGTTTTGATTGAGAGACCCAGAGCGGAAGAAATTGCATACTTTAATGTTAAGGTGAGGAGAACTACAATTTTTTTTCAACCTGAACCTCTATTTTCCCATGTTTTTGTGTCTAAGTGACTGATGGGAACAACAATCTGTGACATTGGTCCAGTATTAAGCCAGATTGCTGCATTGGGTAGGCTACAGTGTACGTTAATAGGGCAATTGTGCAGCTTGTATTTACCTTCACAAAAGTGCTTGAGGCTCACATTAGTTTTTTAAGGGTCTGACAACATTATGGAAAGGATTTTGAAGGAAGTTGACCTCGCTGTGAAAGAGTAAGATCCTTTTTTTAAACATAAAAACATCCACAAAATTGCGTTCGCTGAAGCCACCAGACTCCATGTAAATAAACTAAGTTTAGCATCGTAAAATATGCTTCATTCAAAGTCCACAGAAACAAAGTAAAACTATGAAGCCGTTTTGGGTCGTCTTTTCACTTTTCCAACCATCACAAGTCTAGTTTTGGTGAAAATAAACACATAATTTACCGATTTACATGTTGGCGCTATACACGCTAAAACTATTGTTTTTTTACATGGAGTCTGGTGGTTTTAAGGCTAGTGACCTCAGAGCTGTTTCGCGTTGAATAAAAATGGCTTAAATAGTTTTTAAAAAGGCACATCTCTGTAGAGATCTTTCATGATGTTTATGATGTTGTCAGATACATAAACTATTAAGAACAATATAAGCCTTTGAGTGGCAAAATAAAGCACTTATAGGGGACCAAATTGACGATGCACATTTGCCCGTAGGGGTTACATTGCATCCTGGTCTGTGGCTGCCGGTTCCAGCGTTCACACTCAATACTGGACTAATGTCAAAGATTGTTCCCATCACTCACAAAAACCTGGCAAAATAGGGTCCAGGTTAAAAAAAAAAAACGTAGTTACCCTTTAAGACAAGACAAAACATGTTGACTTAAACAATATGAAACCAAGATAATATTTTCCTGACCTTAACCAAGTGTTTTTGTCCCCTAAATCAAATCTGATCTTCGTTGGTAAAGTTCTGTTTTGTATGCATTAAGAATTAAAACATGTTCATGTCCTTTTTCTGTCCTACCTGTCCCCTCTGACAGATCCAAGCTGAGGCACCCAGGATAAAGTATCAATTAGATCTCTCTGTGGGGAGTGAACCCCTGCACCATTCATCACACCATTTCAATTAAAGCCATCTAAGAAATGATTAAATAATCAGCTGCAGGCTAATGGAGCAGTATATCCTTGTTATGGGAGGACATTGGTCATCAGCTTGGGAATGTCTGGCCAGTGCCAGATGTCACGCAGCAATGCCAAATGAGTAAGACAGATGACAGAAAGCAGGACGAGGGAGAAGGGACGAGAGTTATGGGAGACAAAGAAAAAGAAATGCGTTCGAGGCCATGATGGAATGAAAATGTGAATATATCAGAGAGAAAATTTCTTTGACTAAGGTTTTTGGTCACAGCTATTTATCTGGACAAAGAGTCTGGCCTGGTTGTGGTTAGTGACACAGATACAGACATAGTGTGCTCTCTGCACACACAGGCTTGTAAATAACCATTGTGTTTGATAATTTCCATCACCCAGGCTTAACTGTAAAGTTGATTTAGAAAATAAGTGCATCAATTTCTTTTTGGACGCACATGTCGACGCACAAGAGTCCAATATCCCAGCGTTAATGTTCTCGTGCAGACTTTTTATTGCAAAAACATCACACATACAGCGCTGCACAGTAAGACCGGATGGGTTAAGCAGCCGTCATTATCAGGCTGGGTGGCTGGAGAATGGAGGTGACCCTGGACACTACTCCATCTTCCTGTTCTACGGCTCTACATTAATGGTTAATTGATGTCACAGGGGACTGCTGATCAAAGGCTTTATAACTGCCCCCTATTCAAGCATGCTCCACAGCTATTCTACCAGCAAGGCTTCCGTGTCAGATGGAGCTGGGAGCGTGGAGGCGGGGGGTCCTGTTCGCGTCCCTCTCTTCTCTTCTCACTCATCTCTGTACAAAACAGATACCCCTCCACACACCACACCCTGCCCTCCCTCCTCTATAATTAGCCCCTGCATACACAGTCCACACACACACACACACACACACCCTGATTTGCCACTGTACCTGCAGCTTAAAGTGCATCAGCAGAAATAGAGGCAAATCATATTTACCTTAGATAGGTTTTTTAATCTTTTCCCCCTATGCCCCCCCCATATTTATGCCACTTCATGATTCTCTCCTCACTGCTGTCTGTTCAACCAGATTTCCTTTCAGCAATCATGCTAATGCAGTAAGCAATGTTTTTTTGTGAGTGCTTGGCAACAATGATCGAAATGGAGTGATGGGGATTTGTTGCAAGTTCTCTTTCAATCAAAGGGAATTTTTATATAATGTGGTAAATATCCCTACGTGGTACAGAGTTTAGGTTGCAGCCTTTATGCAAGGGTGAACTAGTAAAACAATGCCCTGTGAGTTTAGAAGTTTGCTCTCTTGCATAGTGTGAAAGAAAAATGCATACAAATAGGATCTTCAGTGTTGTGCAACTGGGGTTTTACAATACAATACATTCTAAAATGTCTCCAGGTCTTAACATGCATCTGTGAAAACTTGGATTTGGACTTTTGCCGCTGTATTTCCTGACTGAGATAAAAACCATGAGGTCATGGGGAATAGTAGTGAAGACATTAAGACAACAATGCCTGAAACTCTGCTGGAACTACTTCACCCACAAGAGGAACATGCTTCAGTACATCTCTATTTGTCCACCTGGTGCCCGGGGTGGACTGTCTCTATATTGGACAATTTATCCTCAAAGCAGAATCGCTGCCACACCATGTAACACACAGCGAGCACATGCACTAAGGAGGCTTTGTGAAGCTGTAATATTGTGCATTTGGCGGCCAGCCTGGAATAATTAGTGTTGCCCTGGGTCTGAGTTACTGTTTGCTGGGCTCGCAGAACATTCCCTCTTAGGCTCTTTGGCTGCCAATTAACTCACACACGCACAAATGATCTCGCGTGCGCCCTAAGCTGTAATCTCATTACAGGTTGGAGAGTATAAGCCTCATTTCTGTGCATCTTCTAATGGTTCACCCTCTTATTTCTGCAATATTTCACAAACACAGATTTGTCTCTGATTGTACTGTAGTAGTTGTAGAAAAAAGTGTCATGTCACACCCAAGGCAGATTATTCTGATTTTATTAGGTGAGGAGATACCTTATTACACATCTGCAAAAAACATGCTTAGCCTACTGAAGAAGAAAGAAAGGGGTCACACTGGATACAATCCACTCACACACTGATATTTGCTTTAACCAAACTTAAAACTCCTGCAATATGTCAAGCGCATAAAAAAACATCAGTTTGATGCATCCGAGCTGCTGGTTTGAAGGCAAACTGCGCGCTGCGACAGCGAGGCCGGCAGAGCCAGTTATGCATCACGGAGGAAGCTAGATAAACGCGTCATCCTCATCGCTCTCGCACAGCCATTTCCCAGTAGTAGGTCTACTTGATGAAGTGCCAGATCCCCTCCCTGTTATTCTCCGTGCGCCAGCCAAGTGTCCACATGCATGAGTGTATTCATCAGTCACGAGGCACTATCCTAGCTTTTTTTTCTCCCTTCTATTCTTCCTCCTCGCTGTGCCCAGGTGTGAATGGGTATTGGGCTGATTTATCTCTCTTGTGCTGCTAATCAGTGAATTGTAGCGATAACCAAATGAACTCAGGTAATACAAAAACGTACACACTCAGTGATTAAATATTTTGTAAGCCCGCAATTATGTTCTGTTTCACATTTTCAGGGCATACTGTAAAGAATATATTACTGAGACTGCAAATATTTATATGATCAATGAGCAACCCAGGACATCCTTGGCTTGTGTGAGAGCCGAGGAAAAGAACGGAAAGAAAGACATACATGGAATAAACGACAAGAGGATAACAAATAATTGCAGTAATCAAAACGAAGCCTGCAGCTATTGGCACATTAGACTCACATTTCTCTCCCTGACACCTGCATAATCCTTGTTGTTGCACTCTCTCCTTTGTTTCAAGGCTAAAGTGATTACATGAATTGACAAGAAAATCAGGCCCTCACATGCAGCACGCCATACTTACATTTGTGTTCACTCAGTTTTTTTTAACGGTAACATCCACATTTATGCAACATACCTGTAATTACACTAAATCCCCCAAACTGCAAACTCAAACGCACTTGAGAGATGTTAGGAAACATCTGATCCAGCCTCCACCCTGCTATTATAGCCCACGTTACCGTGCATTAAAGGTGCAGCAGCAAAGCCTTCTAAAACTAACTTTTTGTCACACTTGCTCAACCCCTCTGAGCCCTGAGGCCATTTTTACAGTTTATTGTCCGTCTGGATTTATTTTATAAAAAAGCTTGTAAAACATCAACCCTGTTATCTACAGTCAAGATATGAACATCATTTTTTATAGGACAAACTGGGTTATTAGAATATTTGGGTTGCAGTGAGGTCACTTGCATGTCAAAAATGGTTGTAGGGCCTTAAAGACACATAAATAAATAAAACGGGACATGAATCTTCCAGATATGTATTGATATCACAGACAGATAAGAAATAAATAAGCCATTTTACTCTCTAAAAGACTTCTCATATGTCTTGGGAGTCACACTGTGAAGAAATAATCATTATAACTTATACAGTTGACAAAATACATGCATTTTTTCAAAGAAAGTCAAGACGCTTTTGCTCTCATGACATTTACTTGCGCCTCTTGACCTTCCATAGAGCCTATTGGTCTTTTTGTCCCTTTTGGCCTTCTATATAAGAGGGTGACGTTGTCTCCCATATATGGGCCTGTTGGAGCCTTTGTTTCCGGAAACAACAGAGAGGAGAGGAGGAGCAGCGATCTAGCGGCAGAATTAAGCCAAAACGCGATGAATTATGGACATAAAGTGGATCAATCTTGGATGTAACGGTGTGGATTTAAAGCCCAAAGAGGCTGGAAGTTCCAGGCTCAATAGAAAATCACCTGTAGAGGCTAGAAAGACACGGAAGAGACCTCCGTAACCGCTAACTCGTCAGGATTTAAACGTAACCGGTGGTAAGTCAATTGCTTGTATGGTTTAAAAATGATTAAACTATGAATCAGAGGTTCTTTTTTACTCGTGGGCGAGTGTCTCGGGTACAGAGGGTTAAACTGACCCTATATTCAAGTTGAACTACACAAAGCAAGTACTTATGAAAAAAAGAAAGAAATCTGGCTTCTTTGGCACCGCCTGTAGTGCGATTTGCAAAAATACACCACTCCTTGTTAAGATGCACCAATCAGGGCCGGCGAGGGTGTCTAACTGTGTGTCATTCACTGCTCATGCACATGTCTTTCATAGCGTCCTCGCCTCCCCCTTCCCAGTGCACAAGCTGGAGATAGGTCCCCACCAACCCCCCTTGTGGGGGGAGGGGCTTAGGAGACCGTTTTGGGCTTTAGAAGAAAGCGGGGGAGGGACTGCAACGTTTTTGTCGTTCAAATTATTTGGCTGACCTCGATCTTCTATACCACCCACCACACTCATCTTGCGCCAACTCAAAACAATGGTGAGTTTTGGCAGATATGTCTCCTATCACACACCATCCCCCCTCTCCTTTTTATTCAGGGGTTACTCAGTAAGTAGTCTAGTCTTCCGGGATTGCTCCATTGCCGCCAGGTTTCACTCTTTTTGTCAGGATGTCCCGTTACCTTCCGCTTTCTTTTGTGTGGTGATTTTAAACTGGTGGATTTCTGAGGACTATGGTTACCCGCTCCTCAGATCTCTGCAGGGTAAATCCAGACAGCTGGACTATCTCTCCAATCAGAGTTTTCTCAAGACAATTGTGACTGGTTTAAAGAAATGCAAATAAACAACAGCATGTTTTTCACACATCCTAGAATGCTGTGTGGACTAGCCAGATCCTCCTCCACAGCACTGTGGAGGAAGGTCTGGCCAAGCGAGACTAAGCCATCAAGCCATCAAGGGTTGAACCAGTGACAGTGCCTGGATGAAGGGGCCCTCTGATGAGCAACTTTGGAGTTCCTCTAACAGCACTTCAAAGAAGGAATTAATAGAATTAACTGGTCAATAGAGGGGACAGACTGCAAATGTCAGAGGGAGCTAATCAGCCGCTACAATAACATTCACTGTGACAATGAGTCATTGCATAAGCTTTGGCCTTTCTTTTTAGTTTTCAGTGTACATTCAAAGCCAGACAGAGTCTGACCTCATGACTGGATGTTTTGTGGGTCACGTCAGAAATGCATTTAACAAAACCCCTTTGTTCATACAATGTACTGTTAGGGAATGTGCAGCATGTGGAATTACAGCTGTACATCTAATGGGACAGTTTAACAACAAACAAAATCTAAATCTTTCCAGGTGGACAAGGGTGGACAAAATAACATAAATACATCATAATTTAATTCTCAAGGGCAAAAAAAAGACTAAGCCTATTGGGCATAGAGTTGGTGCCTGGTGGCCAGAGTAGAGTAAGGATCGGGCCGGATTTTTCTGTCCGAGCCCGGCCCGCGTCCGACGGAGCAGTAACCGAACCCGACCCGGGCCCGACAGGCATTAAGATATTTATGTCCGAGCCCGACCCTAGCCCGACACAGTTAAAATCACATTTGTTTCTCATACTAATGACACATGTACGTTTGTTTGTGTGGAAAGCCCGCTTTTATTAACATCATATGTCGGGGATTACGTCAATAAGAGATGCTGTAATTCAGCATTCACTCACACATATACTGTACATGTTTAGTTTACTGCCTTGCTGCCGCTGCTGAGAATGTAATATAATAGGTTTACTTGATATAGCACCTTATACAGACAAAGTAGCAAAGTGCTTCACATGATAACAATTTGTAAAATACAGTAAGACCCAAACAGTAAATAAGCAAGCAAAAAATAAAAAACAGACCAATAGAAATAAAAACCCAAAAGTTATAAACAGGAAAAAAGAATGAGTTTACACAAAAAAATGTTCAATGCCTTATCGCGCTGATGTGACCGAGCCCGACCCGAACCCGAGCATCCTTTCTAAAAATCTGTTCGAACCCGGCCCGTAGGGTTCCGTCGGGTCCCGTCGGGCTCGGGTCGGGTATCCATCCTCTAGTCCAGAGCACTAAATATATGATGCTTAAAGTTTGGTCGTTAAAAACCTTGTACAGTTATCAATTGGATACAAAAGAGATAAACTTAGCTTACATTGGGTCTCATTTGGAGTTCATCTAACTCGTTGGAAAAGCATAAGGAGTTTGAGTGAACTTATATGGGGATTTTGGTTGCTGGGATGTCCAAGTCAAGTCAGTCAAGGTAGGTCAGTCAATTTTCTGTAGAAAATGGCTCAGGGTCTTTCGATAGAACAAAGATCTTGTTATTGCATCATCCGGTCTCCACGAAGATTGTTTGATTTGACAAATCAGCCTAAGAAAATCCACAACACGAGCAAGGACAGTCCCACTAAGACTTTGTGGTTGTCTCCAGTTCCTCAAATGTCCGCACTGCCAAGACTGTTTTTCTATTGGTGATGGCGTACATTTCACCCACGAAATTCACCTTAACTCTATAAAAAGAACTGAGTACATTTATTTTTGCCTCAGCAAGCAAATCCATTGCTATGGAAATTAACTGATTTGAGTCCAAAATGTACCTGTGTGTTGTGCTGGGCTGACTGTAGAGTATGCTGACATTATTTCTGTGGCTGTGCATTGGATACTTTAAGTCTACGTCAACCATTATGAACTGCCATATGATGCCCCGTGAAGTATAGGCTGGAAAATTAGGCCCTAGTTCTTAGATTCTCCCTTATGTTGCATCGCTGCAATGTGACTATCCAATCACAAGCCACCCTGAAACTAAAGGGCAATGTATTGTTAGGAGTGTTGTAGTCGAGTCACTAAAGAAGAGTATGTGTTGAATTCCAAGACTGCATTCTGGTACCTTTAAAGAGCTGATACACTAATAAAAGAGGGTCTACATTAGTATCATCTAATAACATCTAGTAACATATCATGCACGTATCAGTACATATCATTAAATCAGTGATGTCAGTGAGTGTGTTGTCAAGCAAGGAGAGTGAAAAATTGGATTGAATTGGTTTGTGGCCTGCTGTGTTAAAGCCCGGAGTTTGGCATTTTGTCGGTCACCGTCTTCATTTTCTGAAACTGGATGTGAACATTTGGTACAAGAGGGTGGAGGTGGGAAGGATGACAGGGCCAAGCCAGTCTTGTTTATGGTTGCTGTGCTAAGCTAAATGCTGAAGAGGGAAAATTGTAGGTTTTCAACCCTTCGGAAGCAAGTCATCCATTGGAGATTTATCGGAAAGGAAACGCAGACCTCCACGTCTTGGCGCCATTCTATGCACAAGCAACTCTGATGAAGTCCAAACACAAAGTGGGAGGGACAAAGTACAAGATAAAACATATGGACTACACCCAAAACCAAGTTCACGGCTAATTCAAGCAACCCAGTCTGTTTTAAAAATAAAAGGGACCGTACTTTATAAAATCATGCTGCATTAAGGACTACTTGAAACAATTAATAAGGCTAACACATTATGAAGATTTTTATTAAGGTAATAAATCAAGTGAAAAGTAGAGTCCTTTTCCAACAGACTTTGATAGACAAAGAATACTTTTTGCAACCAGTGAATTCCCCCTTTGCCGGAAATTTGATAGGTAGATATAAATGCAGGTTCAAGGCACTTCCAAAATGCCTTTGTTTTTCCGGCCGAGAAGCTTCGTCTATCTATCTGCTGCATTGCTTATGTGCATCAAGTCATTGAAGAAATCAATGAGTGCATATAGAAAGAATAAAGAGACAAAGCAGGAAGTATTAGAGCACCAAATGTACACTTTTGCCATTAGGAAGCATTACAACCAACCAACCAACCAACCAAACCTTGTACTGTAGGCTTATGTCTGCCTTTTGCTAGGCTTAATTAAACATGATATCTTAATATGCACACAGATGTACCTCAAAGTAATTATAGAGTATTTTCCAAAGACTAAGCAGAGCCTTGTGAAATCCCCCACTGCCTGTTGACTGGTAGAGTAAAAATAGCTCATTTAAAGCCAGTAGAAGGCTGTCTTTTTTGAGTAAGACTTCTAGTATGGCCTCTCGGGATGAGGCTCACTGCAATGTATCACAGTCACTAATTATTCAGGTTATAAGCCACTCTCTCTTGCAGGAAAAAAAAACAACAAAAACATTGAAATCACCACTTGCATTGGCGGTGACACAAGAACAGAGCAATGTAAGCGCCATATGTCTGGATTGTGTGCTTCTGGCTGATTATAAGACATGTGTCTCCTCCAGAGGGAAATAAAGACGTGTGCTCTTTGAGTGGAATGTCTGCTTCCAAGTCTTGTTTATACCCATCATGCCATTCCTTTTTTTATCTGAGAATGTTTGCTTTACAAATGTGTGAAATGATTTCTTCAAATGTCCCTTGTTATGTGATTCACAAACATTGTATCTACTGATGATAATCCAGGGACATACACAAACACACTCTGTTGTTGCTAAAAGGAAAACCAAGTAACAGTTTTAAGATACTACAAATAGGTTGGTCTTGGTAGTCTTTGAATGTGTTTTTGCCTTTATTATGTTGCAGCCAGTCACATTATGCTAGGTCAATGGCTCCATTGAAGAGGTATCTTGTCATCACATACGCACAGGAGCTAATTACACTAATGCACGTTTGACACTTAACGACTAGCTATAATCTGAGAGCTCATAGAAGACCACAACCATTCATGTGTTGTCTTTTATTTTCATATTTAAAAATGTTTTCACACATTACTCAGAAATTCTATGCAGCTGTAGCACTTGGGTGGCACAGTTCTAGTTTTGAACAAAAGCTGTCTCTCATTGGATCGACGTCTTTGCCTTGTCAAGAAACAACGACACTGTGACATGTATGAGATATTAAATGTAACACAAGAAAAAACAGTTTTCAGAATAAAATAAAATGAAGAAGACAAATAATAGGACAGATGAACTATTTATTGTTTTAATGCAAGGTCTTCTTCAACAACCAGCCTGCAGCCTGCTTACTGTGTCCTTATAATTAATAAAATCATTTATTCCACTGCCCAAAGCAATTTCCTCAGTGTATGCCTGTGCAATTAATTGAATTTGAACGCGATTACCATGTTGTCTCCTAACAATCACAAAACAATCATTTTGCACATTTTGCTAGTCAACTCTGTCTAAAAAATGGGGAAACATTGGGGGAAACTTGACAGTCCAAGGTGTTGTACTGTTTTTTTTAGTTGAATACTTGCAACATCTTTCCAAAAGTCAAGGAGTAATCGTGTTCAATAATCGATGATTGATTTCAACATCGACCAAAATAAACAGGATTATGATTTTTTCCATAATAGAGCAGCCTTAATTCAGAAGTTGATTCATCTTTCTGAACTGCTGCACTAACAAGCATTTCAGTAACTTTAGCTCTCCTGTTTGGTAAAGGAGTACTACTCTGTTAATATTACCTAACAGTTTAGTTGTTTGTCCCAAAGTAAAACCCAGACAGTGACGAAGCGTTTATTTTTTTAAATTCAGCTTCGGAATGATTGAGAGTGTCTTGTCCTGCATGCACTCTGTGCAAGCTGACTCGCAGCTAAACACCTTCCACCATCAAGCTCTGGAGACTGGGATCATCATAACTCAGTTTACTGACAGAGAGAGGGGGGAAATGGGAAATGAAACACAATGACCACTTACTTAGATATTGATGACTCACAAACATTATACACATCACTGTAATATATACAGTAGCTAACATGTAAGCTGAAATAAAGGAAATACGGTAATGTATAGTTACATAGTGTGCGTAATATAACCTAGATTGTTTATCTAAATAAAATAAAATCTACTTAGATGTAGCACAACCCAAGATCACAGTAGCAAACTAGCTTACTGAAGCATGCTGTCATTCTAACATGAGTAATGTAATAATCATCACCAAAAACACACACAGTGCACATCGAACCCACTTACAAGATACAAGAACAGTATGTCAACATCTATTTCACATACTGAGAATGCTACGTAAGGCGTGGAATGTTGAAGATTGACGTAGATAGTATGGCATTTTTGTCCTACTATGGCCACACTATTGGTTGATTGGCTGGTTGGTTGACAATTGGTCCCATTGGTCAGGGTTGACCAATTGAGCTGCTATTAAAGGGCGGGTCTTGGTGGGACATTGACTTTGAGTGGTTAAGGTTAGGATTGGACAGGGGATAGGACCTGTACATATGAGCATGGACGCCTGGCCAATATTAGTGTGTGAATGCTATTGAAAGCCAGGTATTGGTCCTGCGTCCTGCTCACATTCAACACCCTGACCAAATCCCATGGTGCAAAGGTCCTACAGTTCTTAAAGGAACACACGCACATGTGGAAGAAAGTACTGCCAGCGATAGTAAAAGCAAAACATTTAAGTGAACTAATGTCCTCATAGGGACGGAACAGATAGTTTTAAAATGACAGATGTGCACTGGTCGCTGTGAAGTGAAGTAACCTTGAGATAGAGGAAAACAACACATGTAACCATGGTAACTGTGCACAACAAAGATGGCGACAGTTGTAGCTTCAGAAAGTTTAGAAACCATCAAATAAAAAATGAATGACAGTAATGAGACTAACATTTCACTTCAAACTAAACTAAAACTAATGTTTCTCTCGAAAGACTGAAAACCTAGGCCAAAATTAACACATTAATATGGAAATTATTATTTAGGTCTATGTTGTTACTTTGACCAAAGAGAAATAACCCCATCTTTTGTTTTGTGCAAAACAATAAAACTGGCAGGTGATCATTTTATCTGCATTGCCATTTTTGTCCATATACTGTATATAAATGCCTTTAACTTTTTGTCTCAGATTACAACAGAACAAGGACAGTACTAACTGTTTTTTCTATCCTGGTTTTCTGTTTTTTTTCACCCACGTCGTGTTTGAGCATAAATCAGAGTCTGAAATGATTTAAAAGATTTACCCAGTCAACCCATTCCGAATTATGAGTAACAGTGTTTCTCACATAGCATACTGTAGATCGCTTTCTTTCACAAGCAAAGATGAAAGAGCAAACAATCCCAAGATTACATGAGCAGTATTCCAAATATAGAAGCTGGTGCGTGTGCTGGCATGGAAAGGCAGCCTCACAGAATCATACTGGTTTGAGGTTGCGTAGAATCTAGCCATTGAAATGCTCTCTTGGAGGAAAAGTACTTTCAGCATGTTCTGTTTCATTAGAGCAACATCCCATGTAAAAGGGAACAGAGCCACAGTGAAAAAGTGTGAAAACACTCAGGATGAGTTGGAGATGTGGTTGGAAAAATATGTTTTTTTATTTATATTCCCAGTTAAGGCCCTTAGGCAACAAGAACCATTAACAAAATCAAAATTAAAGGAAAATAAAGTACTTTCACAAAAAGAAAAGAAAGTGACATGAGTCATAAAGAGATCTCAATATCAAAAAAACATACACTGTTTCCTAATCCGACAGATTTATCTCTTACTCCCCCTCCTCATGCTCTTTTCCAGAACAAATTCACCTTCCTACCTATATAGGCCTGACGCCCGCCCCCAAAAATGGATCATTCCAACTCTACAATGCAGGGTGGCTCAGGTGATTAGACAGTTTAAAAGGCTACATACAACCAAAATGAATCTAATAGACTAGACATTTACACACTAAACAATTAACATTAACAATGAGGAATGACTCGGTTAGGTGAGATTAATCTTGTGATTATTACCATAAAATTATGAACTCACTAAATAAACATAAGGTCGGACTTTGTGGGCTAAAATAGCTAGCGTGATGGCAGCCAATGGGCTAAATCACAGAAACTCTCAATAATTGAAGCTGAAAGAAGATGGCACCTACTGTGTTCAACAATTTTTATCTGGTGGAGGCCAAAAACATGCTCTTTTACTTTTAGTTTTTAAAGTGAAATTCATAGCAACATAGTCTGATGATCACATATGTATTTGAATACCCACTAAACCCATGAGTTAATCTGGAGAAAAAAAAATTCCAAGCACAGCAAGTAGGCCTAAAGCAAGTTTCCAACTAGACTATATAACAAAAACAGATCCAAGGTTGTACTCGTTTTGCAGCTTTGTCAAAAAAAAAATACTTTCATGTAACTATAGGAACATTTATATGTGGCAAAGCAACAAAATGTATAGCCATAGATACACCTTGCTACACCTGCTAACGTGCACACCTCAAAAATAACATATCATGCATTGAGGCGACGGTAGCTATGGAGACATCACAAGTTTCTCACACAAGTTTCCAAACTGGAGATTGTTGATGGAGTAGACGCCATTAAATAAGCTGAAGAAAGGCTCAGTAGAACACAATAAATCCATGTCCACTGCAAACCTTCTACTCACTGTAATATGCGCTTTTAACCAGCAGTATTATTGAGTAATAAAACAAGATTTGGGAAGTTCCCATCATCAATATGTACAGCATTCAAATTACGTCTTGGATTCCAGGGAAGCCCAATTTTTCGGGAATGTTGGGTCGGACGGTACTGCAGTGTACACATGCACACACCTACATACATTTAAGTACCTTCCTAACATGTAAAAATACACCATAAATACAATTCTATTAATTTAGGGTACAGTATATATAGGAGCGGTATTCTGCAGCGGCTAAATATACATATACAAATATACCTGTCCGAACTCCTCAACTCGTAACATAATGACGCTTGGTCAGTGGGTCTCAGTGTCAGATACAGACGCAATAATCACCCTTCAGTGTACGTTTGCAACTGTAAGATGACGTAGTATTAAGAGCAACGTAGTATTAAAGATGGAAAACCTGCGTAAGGAGGTTGGTTAGGTCAAACAACACAGGACTTTAACCCAAGAGACCGGGGTCCGTGCCACACTCTTGTCCCGCGAGTCACTGAAACATACATTTTGTAACCCCACCCATGTTCTCTTCCAAAACATAACTGTCCCGTTATTGTCCAAATATGATGCCAAAGGGTTGGACGCGAGTCTCAAGAGTGTCGAAAAGTGACGCCAAGAGTCCTGAATAAGCAATGTCGAAGTATGACGATTAAAGAGAGTTTTACGTCAATAACAAACGCCAAAGGTACCTGACCAAGCATCGCTTGTTGTTAATGTTGAATGTGTTGTTTTATAGCGTTAACACTGTAGTGCAATATAGCACATTTCATTTGATTCCCTACAATATCCATTCTTGCCAACTAAAGCATGTTGTTGTTTTTTAAGGTTTGTTTGTCCATGTACCAAGGTGGAAACAATTTTAATGCCAATTATGGTATGGTACGTTAGTAGTTTAAACGTGTATTTTGCCATACATAGTTAGGGCTACATGATCATGAAGAATCTGAACAGGATTCAACAGGTCCTTATAGCCGACACTTTAATCCAAACAAAGTCATCCCGTCTGTACCAACGTCATCCGTTATACTAACAACGCAATAACCAGCACCAAATGTAAATACACTCATGACATTTCATGCAAAAAGCTGTGAGTTTTCATGAGATGTTCATATTCTCATAACAATAATCACACTTATTTGGATATTGTTTGTACAGGTTGCTTCCTGTGTGCCCAACAGTCAATAAATAACTGTCGCAGCACGTAAAAAATGCTTTATCTATCCCCTCTATGCTGCATGCGTGGGAGTCAATCTGTTCAATTTCAAAAGCCGGCGTGATAGATGCAGTGTTGGGATTATTGTACACAGTGACAGAGGAGCTGCATTTCAAGCTTATCTTCCCAGTAGCCATTCATATTGCCTCTTTGGCCAAGGATCCTGCTTTGCACCCAAGGAAATGATTACCGGAGAGGCCCTGTGATTGCCACTGAGCTTCAAGCCAAATCTCACAACTTACAAACCCACAATGATTTTTAATTTTGTCCACGAGCTATACATGAGGATGGCTCCGACTTAAAATTCAGCGGCATCAACAACATTCATTCACTGAGTTTAACAATAAGTCAACAATGAGAATGTGGGACGATTGTGCTTGATAGTGCAGATATTCAATTATGATGGATTGAATGACGGCCTAGTGTGCATAATGCTGTCGGTCTTTCTTATTGGGCTATTTATTTTGGCTTATTGTTTGCTGCCTGAGTGTAGATTTTTAAAGTGGTTAAAGTATTAAAGTGAAATGCTAATGTTCTCTAGGCTTCAGAAACAGTCCCACACAATGTCTTACAGTTGAAGTATTTCCAAGTGGGTAGATTATGGATAAACCCTATTTCCACACCCAGTATGGTTAATCACATTCTATTATTTTCTTCATGCTTGGCCACTTGACCTGAAAAACAAACATACCTCAACTCTACATACCTGGTCTGCAAATGCCTTTAATCTCCATGTGTGCCATGCCAGACATGGTTCTAGAAGTTAAAAACTAGTCCATCGGGAAAGAAGGAAGGAAGTTGTCTAGTGGAGGAAAAACATGAAGGGGTGGAGGGGTGAAATTGCCTGCTAATGGCCTCTCTCTCCCAGCTGTGAGAGCTTCAGCTGTCTGAGGGTGCTGAGACAAACAGAGGTGGTTTATGTAGGAACCGCAGCATCCAGACAACAGCTCACATTTTTCCTTGCACACTTATTTGGCCACAACAAATTAATTTTGGACCGCTTGGGGAGGAACGAGATACAGCTGGGTGTTGGCTAACAAACATGTAATGTATTTTCAGTGTGCCGAGCCTGCTCTATCAAGGAGATGCACGATTGAAAAGTCGGACGAGTTGAAAATATATTTGCTCCAGTTACAAGTGATTTGACGCAATGTGACCTAGAAATTATGGCTGTGAAAAACTGGGAGGGAAAGAGGAGAAAGTGTGTAAATGATGGGAATGAAAATAACTAGTACATCCATGCTAGTTGGGGAAAAGAAAATCACTCCTAGATGATCAAAAGACAAAAATAATCTGCAACCATTGCTATCAGTAGCGTGGCCAAGTTGTTTTTAAACCACAGTCCCTGAATTGAATTTATAAAAACATGAGAATGGGGCTCATCGGCATTGAGTAAAATAATAGATGATAAGAATGAAATCCACTTGGCAGAGACTAAGCAGTGAGCTATTTCCAATACCAAAAATGTATGGTCATATTGAGTTTGTATTGGAAATTCCATGCCCCAAGATTTACATTCAGGGCCAATGTTCAGAATCAGTGCAGTAAATGTTGTGCCTTATAGTTAGGGGTGAGAAGTGGTGGTGATTATAAAAAATGTTTTTACACCATAACCAGTAATATGCTGATATTAGTGGAACTATACCGCGACGGGCAGAACATGCTGTAACATAAAAGTCCAAAAGAAATGAGCAAAGCATCGTCACTTAGTCATGATTTAGATTTTCCCTTTACTTCGAACAAAAAAAATGGTTAGAAGGTTGATTCCTAATTTAAAAACAGCCAAACAGCAATGAAACTGTTCAAAAAAATTAAATACAAAAAGTACTAGAAAGACATCTTTTCTTTTTTTTTTCTATAACACGGCATACCCATAGAGTGCCATGCTCCTTTTATAATAAAAATTAACTCAAATAAATGACCCATTCAATATATGTAATGGCATTAGAAACACTGTAGACATAGCAAACATACTTAGCAAACACTATTTAACAAAGTACATAAGAAATGAATGAAAAAAGGGAAATAAACCAATAAAAGCCTTCCACAGTGTAGCGTTATGTAGCCTGACGTAAATTGCCAGAGTCAAGGCTTTTCAAAAAGAAAAAAAAGAAAAGAAAAATAAGTCGGCCACAGTGCATTTCATGTTGTTTGTCAGGACTTTCTCCGGCTTAAGAAAGGATCTTGTGGGGGTAACTATAATCCCCGCCATGATGAACACCCTCTGCAGTTTGTTCTTATATGGAAAGGTATTATTTGGCTACCTTTGCCAGCAGAGAAAGCCTTCTTTGATTATTTTTCCATAGTGGACTCCTGGGCATGTGGCAATCTCCACTATTACCTTTCTTTGTTGTAGTTGAGGCAGTACCTGCTTTAAAAAAATGTGCTTAAGATTTTATTTTTGGGACTCTGGCTCCCACCTCCTCTTCAATGCCATCTTCTCTCATGGGTTGCACTCTCCACCCGAGGATGACCTCTTCTTCCTCTACTGTCCTCTTGGTCTCATCAACATCTGTGTCATGGTCAGCCTTCTAGCGCAGGTCCATGAATGTAGCTTTGCGCGGCAAGGTGCTTCTGGCAGTGATTTATATTTTTCATCCAAAATAAATATGATGCCGGCTTTCAGGTCGGCTGTTAGTTGCCTGTCTTCGTCCGATGGGGCCAATGTGTCAGCACACAGAGTAAAGATGATGCCGGGCAAAATGTGTTATGAGACAGAATGAACACGCTCACTGGCTTCAGCAATTTGTTCACCGACTCCAAATGATTCACGTCCTGCCATGTGATGCTCACATTGGCTTTGCGGTCTTCTAAAAGAAAACGATTGATGGCCTGCCTCTGCTCAAGTTTTCTCTCAATCATCTTCTGCTTGGAGTCCCAGCAATTTCATATAAATCGAAGCAGAAATGCACCAAACCATCATTTACTTTGCTTAGAGATGGTTTTAAATAACTTAAATGTGTTTTCCGGTGTTCTCTCTAAAGCTCTGTCCGCAGTGGCCTGACAAAATCGACGGTGTCGGAGGCATGGACGAAAAGTATGCCTAACCTCACGAATATGCGGTACACAACTACAGACATTCCAGTAATCTTACATACACAACACACGGTTTTTCATTAAAATGCCACTGCTGTACCTTATAATAACTAGCACGTGCTCTGGTGGTCCAGGGCCATTGAGTGTTGGACACAGTCAGGTTCATGTTGTCCCCAAAGCTGCTCCACCAGGGACAGGACACCAGGGTCCTCTGTCAAAAAAAAACCTTGGTAGGCACTTGGATACCAGGTTTCATCCTGTGTTGATGCTGTATGAAGTCAGAGACATGTCCAGTGTCATGTTTGTGCTGGACAATGTCTTTTGTGAAAAACATGTCCAGGTATCTGGTAGATAGCTTACCAAAGGAGCAGAAAGATACCATTTAATCATCGATCAAAACCAATTTGCACATTTATTTATTTTGGACTAAAGCTATAGAAACTGTGGCTAAGGGAGCGTGTCTATGTTTCCTCAACCAAAGATGATCAGTGTTACTGCAGCAAAGAACACAAGGTCACAAATCTAAAACATAAAATATGACCAGGGGTTGGGATGTGGGCTGAGGGACAACAGTGCCTAATTTGGGGGAAATCATTAAGTGAATAAAGGGTTGAGGGAACATAGGGCCTAATTTTGATGGGTGAAGAGGGATGAGCCCCTTTTCTGGGATCAGAGAACCATACTGTTGTGTTTTTTCTTGGAGAAGATATCTGTGTCTTTAGCTGGAGTTTTCGTCCACATAGGTCAACTTTGTGTGCCCCGGTCTCCTGTATTTTTGGTCGCTCTGGTGAATAAAACCACATTCTAACACTCTCTGATGTAGGTTAACCTATGGAAAAAAAAGAAAAAAGGTGATCAGAAAGTGGAATGCCCCATCTGAAAGGTCCAGACAGGTGGAAAGGACATAAAATACACCACGTTATGAAACAAAAACAGTACATACACCTACCCAAGGATCCATTGGATATAAGGGGTTACATCCCATTTCTGTTTTGTTGACCACAACTACTAAAATTATCTGCATGCTGCAAAACAATGCCGCATGATCACACAAGAACAATCAACACATATGTGCGTATTTTGCCTGGAAGTCATAACTGTGTTAATGTGTGTTGTGTGTTGTGTGTTGACTCCCATCTGAACTTATTCCCAGTTATTGTTGTTTTTTTAGTTTCTGTTTCCAGACTGCAAAATATCAGTATTTATTCACCATCAGTCTGTAGATGACCTAAATAAATCATGGTTCCTCTGATTTGGAAGCATAACTATACGAGCCAATGGATTATGACGGCCTTTGAACTATTCCTCCCAGACTGATGACTGGTTATTAATTCATCCATTCTTTTGAAAAGAGTGCCTCATTATTATCCCAATATCAACCCGTCCCGCGAGAAGTTGCGGAGCCAAGCCGTCAAGATTTTGCACTCCATCTTCACAGGCTTGTCAAATTAAAAAGGGTCTGCCAGTGACACTTTGAGGGTGACTTTTCAAAAAACAGAGGAAAAAAGGATGAATTATGTAAGATCTCTTTGAATATTGCATTGCAGAGGAGTGTATCCCAAAAGCCCACCGTTTCCAGTCTCCGTCAAGACACGACAGGAATGCACTCACACTGGCACAATACAGCTAAGGTTTACTCAACCCCCCCCC
>NC_048428.1:2941062-3044076 GCF_013103735.1 Etheostoma cragini | reverse complement strand
CCCCTTCCCTTTTCCCCGTTATCACTGTGAGTGGTGCAGAGTCGGCTCCTGTGGGTTTTCTAAGAGAAAAGCTTTGGGAGATAAGGGACACAATCACAGGGTGATTGGATGAGATCTGCATTTGGAGAGTGGACTTGGATAACATCAGAGTTTCTTGGAAGATGACCGGGGTTTATTGGAAATGCCCCAAAAAAATTTACAACAACTGTTGTTGAACACAAATATGATAAGTAAGTCAGATTCAGCGCTAATGTTCCATGGACACATTTTTTTGGAGGGTAAGATTTCTAAAGAAGCACTCACAAAAGAGCAAAGAAAGGGAAAAGGACATGGGATATAGAACACGAAAATGCAGGAAACACAGCAGGGAAACTGTAATGTCCCATTAGAAATGAATAGAAGTTGTTTCCGAAAGACACTAGTAAAGAAATGCCCTAAAAACTCCCATTTCCGACTGAAACAAAATAAACTCAAATTGCTCCCCTGGTACAATATTCCACAATCTATTAGTTTTACTGCTAATCACTTTTCTCTTTCACGCTGTTGCTTTTATTGACCTTTTATCGGTACCAGCAGTCTCCTGCTATTTCACTGTGTGTTCCATATTCATCTACTCTTTTCATTCCCTGCAGCAAAACAAAGAGATAATTGAATTGCACCCAACAGGCCACCTGACAAGTCAATCTCATATTCAGAATTTTTGATGAGGTCTCACAGTATGGCCTGCATCCTTATTTTCTGCATTGAAAGCCCATGTCTAATTGTTATTATTATAATTACTGGAATAGTTACAATTGTTTTTGCTGGGGACTATGAGGAATGTGATACAGCTCTCTTTACAACATTGAAATTAACAGTGAGCCACGTCGGTGGTAAATGGTGTCGGTAATAGAAACCATACCCCCAGACTGGAGCTGGAGAAACAGAACTGTGGAGTTTACTTTCTGAATTCTGATTTCCTAATTATAGTAATTATACTTGTGTGATTATAATGATTAAGTATTGTGTAAATCTGGAAATGGGTCCAAAATAAAGAACAGTTATTCATGCAAAAAGGTATAGGCATAAAGGGAGATGAGATGAAACATCATTCTGATTGACTTTCCAGTGTAATGAATTAAAATGTATGCACAATGATCCTATAAGGGCTGTATAGTGCTAGGAAAACTGATTGCGGATCTAGAACTGGAGTGATGACAACCGTCTACTATTTCAAAGCATGCCTCTTTTTTGAGTAAAGAGCTTAACTTAAAACCCTTTGTTGTGATGTGAAAAAAATGCAAAGTTAAATCTGAAAATAAGCTTTGTGGACGAGGAGTCACCAAGAAGGCTGTCAGCCTGATTACCTCGGAGAGGAAGACGGAACCTCAGCCGTCTCCTGCAAACCATAAGACGGGTGGTACAGATCTTTTCTTAATTGGGAGAGCCTAATCAGCAGAGCAACATGCTGTAGGATGTACCTCAGTATTGTAGTCAAGACCACCTAAACCCAGACCAAGTCATTACCAAAACCAGAGTGTATCGAGACTGAGACAAGACCAACCCCAGACCAAACATCTGAAACACGCAGTTTGTATATACAATTAGCTAATATGTATTGCTAATATTTGCGAAATGTAACACATTTCAAGCATAGCAGTGAGTCAATTCAGTGGTTGCACTTTGAAGCAGGAAGTTTCACATCCAGACACTAATGATCTTGACACATCAATCAGACGATACACAGGCAATTTAGTAAAATCCCTGCAGTTGTGGTCTTGATTGGTCTTGAAATCAAATCTTGAGTCCTCTTCACTTGAGGCAGAGATAGAACTGAGTAAAAATCTGGTGGATTTCGAGATTTTCTTTATCCACGCTGCCGGAAATTCCCCCAGATGCATGCACGTCCACTTCCTTCCTCTTTCTTTGTCGGCGTTCTAACCTCTGGTGGATTTCTGAGAACTATGGTTAGCTGCTCCTCAGATCTCTGCAGGGTAAATCCAGACAGCTAGCTAGACTATCGGTCCAATCGGAGTTTTCTGTCGCAACTATTTGCACTGGCCAAGACAATTGTGATTGGTTTAAAGAAATGCCAATTAGCTAGAGCACGGTTTTCTCCCATCTCGGAATGCTGTGTGGAGTAGCAAGACCCTCCTCTGTTTCGTAGCACGTGGATGGTCTGGCAAAGCAAAACTAGTTTCAATACGAGACCCGAGTAGTACATCCTGAGGTGAAGTGCATGCTGGATCGCCAGGGCACTTACATGTTTCCCATAAGTTGGAGGAAACAATGCCAATGAAAAGCCTAAATCTTAAGCAAGAGTTACGACCCTCTTTCATTTAATAAACACTGAACTTATGATGACAAAGTCTTGAGTCATTACTCATAAAAAAGGATTTCCATGAGAGTGTGCAGTACTAATACTGCAAACCATGGGGAAGTTCTAAAGGCAGAGTTGTCCCACATTTCCACCATCTGTTGAGGATCCCTTCGAGTCACATTTAGACGCCTGGCAGTTCCCGAGCCACGCATGGCAGTTTGCCTCTGTTGAGTGGTCATCAGCTCCTATCAAACCCCTCTGGAAGTGTACACGCTCTGTCCATCCATCAATCTTCATCCGCTTATCCGGTGTCGGGTCGCGGGGGCAGCAGCTCCAGCAGGGGACCCCAAACTCCCCTTTTCCTGAGCCACATTAATCAGCTCCGACTGGGGGATCCCAAGGCATTCCCAGGCCAGGTTGGAGATATAATCCCTCCACCTAGTCCTGGGTCTTCCCTAAAATTGACAAACTCTACAGCTACAACTATGGTGTGACTCACCATTCACTGTCAATGCTAGATAATTCAAGTTTATTGCACCTTTAGTTATATTTTGATTGTTTTATCCATCATTCGTAGAACAATGAACTTGCAAAGTGCATTGTTGAGATCTTTGTGTGTGGCATTGCTGAGATTAAGTCAAACAGGGCAAGAGACGTGATCAGTCACACCTGGAGTGTCCATCTCAACTTCAATAACGGCCACACTTGAAAAAGAGAATCGCATAAATGCCCAGATGTATACAGTGAACCCTCGTTTTTTACAGGGGTTACGTTCCAAAAAGAATGAAATCCGTAAAGTAGTAACCTTTATTTTTTCACAATTATTATACGATGAAATACTCCATAATATTTTGAAACCAAAGCACTAAACCTTTTTACAGGCCCAAGCATTTTTTTAACAAATAAAAGTACTGTATAAACGTTTTTTACAAATAACTACTGTACTGTAAAATAACAATTTTAATCATCAATACGAACTGAAGGCTTCAAATGTCGGAGATCAGCACCGCACCGATGTAGCAAGTGTTCACTGTATTATGTACGTAATATCACATGTTCCTAGATCTCCGTTAGTTGTATTGTGAGTACAATGTTAACATAACCAATGGCAACAGTGGCCAAAACAATGAAAATTAAAGCAAAGTTGTTATAAAACAGAACTATCTTTAACACATTATAGATGAAAAATGTTGAAGCCTATCAAAAAAACAATTATCTTGACTTGCACGTCATTTTCTCTGAGCCAAAATTGACGTGCATAATTTGCATATAACTAATCAGGTCACTGTCTTATTAGGATTATGTGCCAAACTGTCATGCCACTGCAAACTGAGCTGTTGCTTAAGCTGTGTTGTATTTAATAGACCTCTTTCATTTTTTTTTCAGTAGCCTTGCCCACAAGCAAATCGATGACGCAACAGACCAGAGCTCACTGCATTAACACATTAAAGTCACAATCAAAAAATTAAAGGTTTCAAAACAGATGGTCCCATGTAATGCAAATGTTATTATGCAAAACTAAGCTTGGAGGCTTGGCTATCATTTTTTTTAGCATTTTAATTGGCAGAGAAGAGAGAGAAGTGCCAGACGTTGCAGGTGGCAAGGTAGCCCCACTTTCTTTTGTCAAATCCTGAGAGAGAATTTTTATTTAGTGTTATTTCCACCAGGGCCTCGCCACAGCCATCTGCACGCTAAGAGGGGAGCCCATTGGGCTCTGTGTGATGCTGCTGCTTCTCAAAGTCGGGTGAAGTGACAATGTAGCATGCTTTTTCTCGCTGCGGGGGCTGGCTCACCAAGGCAACAACGGCTGAGAATAAACCTTTGGTTAAGATGGTGAGCATTAGCCACTATGCTCTTTTTTTTCTCCTTTCATGCCCCGAAAAACACTCTCAATTGCTGATTAGCACCATGTTGTCTGGAGTATGTCGGGATAATTAGGAAATATGATCTGAATGGACCTTCGCCTGGAAAGGTCTGTTCAAGATGCTTACGAATTGAGCGATAAACATCTGGCTTCTGACGTTGGCTGGCCTCTGAAATAAAACATTTCAATTTAATTATATTCAAATTTTATGTTCCCATAAAGAAAACGTACCTCACAGACATGGTTAACGATAAAAACAGATAATAAAAGCACTTTTAAACATGTGATAAATTGCCACAACACATACCAGTGTATAAAAACAAAAAGTTGCTTACTTGATGAAATAGAGTTCTTGTAAAGGCATGAACACACTATGTCATGTCATGTGCAAATTAAGTAATCTAATTGAAGGGTAACTTGAGTTGTGGCTTCTCTTATTTTTGTTTTAAAGCCTGCAGAAGTAGCGCATATCAGCATCCACTCAGCCTTCTCTTTTAAGAGAAGCTATGAGCCCAGCAGAAGAGACAAAAAAAAAGAAAACTCAAGCAAGCAGCTCTGCGCAAATGACCTCAATCACTCATAATGAAATCCAGTTTTTGGATGTGGATCAGATAAACCTATTCAGGGGACATATATGACTTTGAAATCCCTAAATATATAACTCCTTCCTAAAATATTAACACAAGCTTTTGATGTTGGCTGTTCTTCCCAAGATCAGTCTTTCTGAAAATATGCTCCTCATCAGTAGAGTCTGGGATATTGTGCGTTGCTTCTCTTTTTTCATTTTCTGGAAAGTCTCGTGTTTGAGTATCAGTCATCTGCTCACCCGGGGATTTCCAATTACAGGAAATAGTGTGATTAACTGCTGGCACGCACTGAAACATAAAGAGCATATGTGAAACTGCTGTATCTGTGGTGGTAACCTCTTAAATATGATAGCACAACATTCATATTTTGACAGCATATGTATGATTTTGGCTCATATAGATACACTTTTTAAGGTTTGGTTTTCCAACTGTGGAATCTGACTCTCCAAACAAATGAATTTGGGCTTCACAAGAACGCTTTCCACTATCATTGTCCTAAACTGACTTCCTAAAAGAAATTATGTGCTTTTCATATGAGCTCTTATGCATTCAATAAGGGTAAGTGTAACAACACACCACGCTGTTTGCGTGTTTTTGCTTCTCAGTGCTTGTAAAGGGTGACTGAGCATACACGAGGTAACAACTAGATGCCATGATCTTGCTGTGGCTTGACCCATGGGGCGCCACCAACAGCTCAGCAACACCTCTGACTCTATAAATATGTAAAATCCCTGGCATGTTCCAGGGCCCCCTGCTGAACTCTGGGCTTTCATTCAGCCCCCCCCCCCCCCCCCCCCCCCCCCCCCCCCCCCCCCCCCCCCCCTCCTCTTCCAGCAACGGTGGCTTCTTTGGGGAACCGTCCAAGTAAACAATGTAAATAAATCATGATGACCAGGACTTGTTGGCACATGCTCACACATTCAGTGCAACCCTCAGTCCAGCATTGGAGGCTGTGACCAGTAACAGTTGTTTGCTTGGTAAGAAATGCAGTACTCACATTTCTGAGTACTATAATTGCCAGTTTGTTAACCTTGCTAAGTTAGTCTAACCTTCATGTTGTCCTCGGGTCAAATTGACCCAATGTCCTACAGTATATGTTATTTTTCACTACCCAATTGTAAATATCCAAAATAACATGGTTAATTCCATATAACGCTCTTTGGCAAGTACAAATCTCTACTTCCATTCATTTTGGGGCGTTTTATTCAATTTTATTAAACAAATCGAAGTGGTTTTGAAATAGTATTGAGTAAAAGTTGACATATTCCAGTCTGTGATTATCCATCAACATACATTCCTTTAATTTTAGTCTAAATAATTCCTAATTTCTGCTTTTCTAACTCAAACATTAGGTATAATTTCCTATAAATGAAGTTCATTGACCATAAGTTCCAAAAATAACTGTTTAACTAAAGATAATAAGTTAGAGTTACATGGTGTTGAAAACGTCAAAAAAGTGACAAACATTGAAAAAAAACGTCAAAAGTGCTGGAAAAAGGGACAAAAACGTAAGAAAAAGTTAAAAACATTGATAAAAAGCATCAACAAAAGTGTTGATTTTCAATTTGGACGGAAAGACAACACAAGGATTAAGAAGTAAAAAGACTAGAAGAGGACATTTAGCCAATCATTAGATAGTTAAAAGCTTTAAATTCTTATTTCAGCCAGAAATATTTGACCTTTTAGCAGTACAAGCTATCAAGATTGGATTCGGTCTCTTTGCCAGTTAATCTGAACCAAGCTAGCTAAAAAAAGATCTGCAACTATCAAATACAGTGCAAACATGGCTATAAACGATCATGAATCTTCTTCTCCTGGATGTGTGTATCCATTATGTTTTATTTCCAATCAAATTGAGGAAACAAGTTCATACATTTCCTCGTGGTTTGTTTAGGGATTAAGGTTGGATGCTTGCCAAATACAACGCCGCCAGGTTGAGTTTAGCTAAATAATACAAGTCAAATAAAAAGATCTGATTGAAATATTTGCTTGATGGCTTAGGTGTAGACTCAAATTCTTTTTTTGCATCCATTATTAACATAAAAAACTAAAAAATCACACTTTCTTCTATACATACAGTATGCATGGCAACCACTATAGGTTTATGGTTAGGGAAATTGAACTGAATTGCACTGAACATTGATATTGGACATAAGTTCTGAAGCACCAAATTCTACAATAAGGACATGATTCTCAGGGCCACTGGGCTGTTGGGAGCTCATGTCTCTTCACAATCCAAAGAAACACAGTCTTCACATGTGCAGTACAGATGTGTAGTATAACACAGGTACATGTACTACCAGTGAATGTTTTTATTTCTAGCGTACATGTTCACATTGAAATCAAATTAATAAATTATGCTATTTACACAAGTTAAGGTCAGAAGTGTCATTATTGTAGTGTTTAGCCTCATTTTTATGTGAATGCATTATTGTAAAACATTCAACTTTTACCACTAATGTTCTTGGTTTGACCAAAAAGCATGACGTTTAATGTGAGAACATTTAGAAGACACATGCAATTGGACTCACAGACAACATTTGTGGCTTCTGGACCTTTGATTTCTCCCATTTTCATGAAAAGTTTTCCAAATCCTGTTTCAAAACGAAATAATTGTATCAATGCGAGCATCACCGCTTGGCTACATTTGGCACTATGACACACTTGGCCATTTTGTGCCATGTCGGCGTTTAATTGTTGATGGAATCCATATGTTCCAAGGCATTCAGGGCTACATTTGCTAATAATACTTTATCATGAGGCAGGAAGGAAGATAGTCACTTGAATGGTAGTGGCAGAGTTCTTTTTTCAAGTTGAGAAGAATGCTTCTCAATGAAATAGAAAGGGAACACAAAGCGGACGTGAAGGAAAGGATTAATAATGAACTCCATTATTGAAAGGCTTCACTCGTGAGATGTTCTCATCTCCCTGGGAGCCAGCATAGGGCTGCAGGCTCGCTTCACACAGTTTTTTTTTTTTTTCATTACTAGAAATTTACTCATAACACCATGGCAGAGAAAACAACCCCGCTGGGGGCTCCAATGCAGGAGAACGGATGCTCTGAAACACCTATGAGGGCTCCAATTAATCCTGAGAGCATGTAAGTGATTCAGAGTTTGTTCACTTAATAAAAACGTGTCCAACGTAAAAGTGGAGCACAGAGAATGACGGACGGAGGGAGCTGAATTTATGGCCAAGTTATTGCTCTTGTCATATAGGTTGACTATGCAGGTCAGGCACAAGATTATGTCTTGGAGTGTATTTTGACTTGTGATAACAACACTTGTGATGACAACATTTTTTGATAATTAATCAAGTCCTTGTGCCAAATGAGCTGAACGTATTTTAATATTGGAATTGTTTAAACTACATCCACAATGCAAATGGCCCTTTTTTAGAACGATAGTTGGCACTCTTGTGACTCGGCTATTGGTTAAGTAGACTGAGTGCTCAAACTACATTTTGAAGGCTTTTTGGAGCCAGTAATGGAATGGGATGAATGTGGAGTGGACCTGAACATAGCTCATTAAACGCTGGGGTGAAAAGCCCTCGGCAAGCTCTCGACTGCATGGCTGAGCAGTTCCAATCACCTCCAGTATGCCAGCGACTGGAAGCTCTGGTTAAAGGAGCTACTTCAGTCAAAGGTGCTTTGTTATGTTAAAGGATAAAATAAAAAAATTGTCAATCTCCAAATGTGAATGAACGGACTCCATAAAGGGGCAACATTGTTTTTCACTAACGATAAAACAAGAAATTATCAGTGTAATTATATGAAACTAAGCTTTAGGAGCTTTCCATCTTCACTCTCCTTCCCACTTTGTTGCATTCGGAGATTGGTACTTTTTGACTGGCAAGATGGCGGCAAGCGGAAAAACCATCTGCGAACGTGAGTTGTTTCTTTTTAGTCTGTGTACTAACAAGAAAATGTTCTCTAAAAAGTCTGTGTTAACTCTGTGTACGTATAAAATGTTCTCAATGCTCGGGTTCATGTGTTGAGCCCCTGGTTTAATGTTGTGCCCTGGCCTTCGTAGTGTTTTTAAAAATAGTGATTTTGGTGCTGTGGTCCCATTCACGGTAAATGTTAAAAGGGGCCTTCCCATCCTAATTGGGCTTTTAAACAATAGTTTGACTCGGGTACATTAAAAAAAGACCCTGAGTTGCGTTTTGGCAAGAGATCCGCGTTAATTTCCACTGATACTGATATCAATACTGATACTGCTCATCGATGGTGATACTTGGTTGGATATTGCTCTGAGGAGTTGTAGCATATATTCACCAACAAACAGCTACGTTCACAGCTATAATCTTACAGCCAAAAGGAGCTGTACTTGACATTCAGAAAAAGTTATCTGGGAATGCCTCCACACGCTCTCACAGACCGTTCCCCAACTCAACTAAGACCAACATCTTGTCACAATTGTCGGCGTCTGATGTGCACAAGGCACTCCCATGCACGCAGGTGCCGGATCGGCTATTCAGAGGGTATAGAAAGTGATATTAATCTAATAAATGTTTTGTCAAATTTAGTAAATATCTCTACACGAGGACCTAGCCCTCCATTTTCTGTGTGCACTGAAAAAACTCTCCCACCTATCCTTTCAATCCACTTTCACTACCAAATAAAGGGAAAAGTCAAAGAAAAAAGTAACCTGCAAATGGACTGTTCTTATACAGTTCTTTTCTAGTCTTAAGGAATCAAAGCCATTCACACACTGTGGAGGCTGATGATTAAAACCGGCTCAACAGATAAATACTCACACACACTTTCCACTCCAAGTATTGGGAGCAGGGTTCAGTGTCTTGCCTAATGACAAGTTGACAGGGTTCGAACCACCAACCTCCCAAATGGCAGGCCATTGCTCCACCACTGATCCACAGCTACTGAATACCAACACCCATCCCCTAGTAGAATAACAAGTTAGTGCCTGCCCCAAGGAGAAAACAGTGGACATCTGTGACAAATCACTGTCTTCACAGAGTTATGACTCTTTGTCTCGATCTACTCTAGTTTAATGGATTGATTTTTTTAAATGTTACATCTTACAGTTGGAGTCTTGAACATAAAACCGAGCCTATGTTTAGTTACTCTTAAATGCCTCTGTAAGGGCATCTACCTGCCCCGAAAGGAGAGATTATTCTTGTTTTAAATGCTAAAAGTAACAAGTGATTTTGGCATTTATCATCGACCATAAAAAAATTCATCCACAACTCATGTTGACTTCAGCTCCCGTTAGTTTCTATTTGACGTGACGTGTGTGCTCAAATGCACCAGGACAAAAGACAGCTTTTTATTTTGGTAACCTTCACGCCTCCCAGTTGGTCTTATTAACCACATACGTTCTAGTTCCCCCATGACTTGTTATCAGGGTTTACATAAAAAATGAAATTGCAGGTTTTACTGGCTGATAATTCATCATTAGACCGTTGTAAGCCCTGCTTTATCACCTGTTTAATTCTTTATGCAGATTGTAGGGTCAGTGACCTTACAGGATGTGTCTGGCTGCGTTGAGCAAAAGTGGCTGTCTTAGTAATTATGCTGTAAAGAGGCAGAGGTCAATTAGAAAGGAAATTCTCTCAGTGCAATTAAATTAATGTTAATATATATTCGTTTCTACCTCAATTAAGTGCCTCAGCTGTCAGATTATTTTGTTAGTAAGGTGTCAAAGTGGCTAGAGGAGGGCTATTTCTACCTGTACAGAGTTAATGAACACTTGAACACAGCAGTTTCTCTTGATTGCTCAAAAGGGAAACCGTTTCCTTTCAAATCGAAACTGACGTTGTCTCTTTGTGCTCTGTGTCTGCATTTTCTTTAAACACGCTAATAGAAAAGAAGATCAAATTTGACCCAGATCGACCGCCAATAAGTGACACATTCTAATGTGCAGCGGGAAATGGGCAGATATAAAGATGACCATCAGTCAGCCACAGACAGAGATGTAGGTGCAGGGAGTGGGGAGAAGCCAGCGGCGGCTGGCGTTAGTGGTGATATCTCTATAGAGCAGACGTGATGCTTGAGGGGATTTGCGAGACTGCCTGGCAGGAAGCATCCACACAGGAAGATAGATACTGTAGCTGTCTCAGCGGCTAACAAATGTCTACTGTAAGCAGTTTCTAAGAGTTGGTAAATGAGACAGCTTCAGTCTTACGAGGAATTTCCTTCTATTTTGTGGGAGGAAATGTGTTCGTCCACTTAGCAACAACTGCCTAAGGCAGGACTCATCAACTTTTTTTTTTTTTTTTTTTTTAAGGAGTACACCTCTATACCCAATGTTTTTTATGCCAAAGACCCCTTAGCTGAAACAGAGACAGAGCAGGGACTGCATATTGTATAAAATCTAGTTGCTTTTACACATACCTTTTTGTGTACAATACAGTAATTATTAATAACATAGTCATGGTGCAATGCACCAGATGCTCAACTGGACTAAACAAAATGTGTGCAGATGGACTAAACTATTTGACGCATTAGCAAGGGGTGGGTGAGACCTTAAGATTTTGTATACAAAATGTAGTCAGTCAATCAACCAAGTTACTCAGCCAATATATTATCTTTACATTTCATCTGACACGCATTATGAAATTGAAATAGGAAATGAAAATATCAAGGTAAAATAAAAATATTTTCCAGACTTTTCAAGGGCCCTCTTTCCCCTTGGGCCCTGGTAATCAGTGCTGGTTTTCAGCCCCAGTCCGACGCCCCAGTCCGACGCCCCCGAACACCGGCTACCAGAGGCAGTGCCGCTACCTTCCAGCCAGGGACTGGCACCTCCAGATGACAGTCCGTTCAGGGGCTATGGTAGTGTTAAGCCCGAAAAATAGTTATCAGAATCATATTCAGAATCACAATCAGAAATACTTTATTGAACCCCGAAGGGAACTCTGTGTGCAGTTGCACAAATGGTAGAAATCTAAATAAGGAAACATAAGGAGTGTGGATATTTACATAGTTAAAGGAATATTATGACACCGTATTTACATAATTAACATAAATAAGGTGTTTGAAATAGTGTCATGCAGCGATGATCGTTAGTTAGGAAAAAGATTGTGGTTTAGATTAAAACACTCACAAGGAACCAACGAGCATTTCCCGGTTATTTTTGCTCTCTGGCTTGAAAACGCTGTTTCATGTTAACACTATGTCATTTTGAGATTATTTTCCATTGAAAATATTGAAGTTCTTAATTAAGTGTTTTGGGATGCCCAGCCAAGTGGCACTGTATCCATGGGGGGGGGTAATTTTTGCAGTGTTGCATGATCAAAAACATGTATCAGTATATCCTTGAAGCTTAACACTACCTTACCTACAGGCCAGTAAACATGTCATCAGTGTTAAATTAAAAAAAAATCACAAATAGGCCTATATATCTTTGCCAATAATATGTTCGATTTTTTTCTTCTTTTAAATGATTAAACAATTCCTCGGGACCCCTCTGCAGTAACTCTGAGGACCCCCTAAGATCCCGGACCCACTGTTGAAAATCTCTGGTCAAAGGTGTTTCGAGTCAACACTGATATCTTACCACAATTGAATTCATAACAAATTATAAAATATATTAAATATTCTTCCAAAAAGCTATTCATTTTTCAACACTGCCCTTTACCTGACAATGTGTCCCACATGAAGTCTGTCCAAGCCCCAGACACAGGGAGGAAGAGCTGTCACCGTATCCCTTATCATCCGCCACAGCATTGTGGATGTCAGGACTCCTGCTCCTTTCATTTCTTCCACCCCTTTTTCTCTTCTTCTCCCTCCCCTCTTTGCCGTTTCCCCCCGCTATTCAAGCGGTTTAGGCAAGGCGTATAATCTTCAACCACCCAGCCAGCCCTGAGCCTCAAAGAGTCACCCAGATATGGGCAGATGGAGGTGAGCTATCAGCTAACCTGTAACCGTTGGCCTGAGGCGATAATCATTTCAAAACTGCGGGGGGAAATGGTTTTAATAGCCCTGTAAAGGCAACGTTTGTCTGCCTTATCACACCTGGCAGATGCATCGCGGAGAGGGAAGGGGAGAAGGAAAATTGGGGCAGGGGGAGGAAGAAAGAATCAGCTGATAACAGTCCCTCCCCAGGGAAGGATGAGTCTGGAATTAAAAAAGTGCTTCCTTCGGGATAAAGTTTGGGGGATTAAGGTTAGTCGCATTTCCCCTCTGTTCCACCTGCACCTCATCCTCACCTTTACCTCATCCTTCCTCCACCTGCCAGCTGTTAACCCCTTGAATCTGCTTTTTATGAGCCTTGCAATATATTTGACAGACATCTTGTATTTTTACCCTAGGGGTTTAACATTTTCCTGTTTTCCCCCCACTGTGACTGGACACTTTTGTTTTCGTCATTACCTCTTGTCCTCTGTGTGTTTTTACGAAGCAGTGGCTCGTAACACCCACACCTGCCTCCATCCAAAGCTTCTTTGATGTCGGAATAGTTTCCGTGATGGCTGGCCAAAAATCGAAACACCAAACCTGCAGTTTCAAAGGCCCCTCTCTGCTGGTTTATATTTGACCTATCAGGTAAGTCATGGGTGAGTCGGAAAGCTTCAATTGATGCTTTATGGGGAGCATGGTCCTCTGTGTAGAGTTACAGCGTAACTGTAATATTCCACTGTGGACAGACCTGGATTCAATCTCTGATTACAGCTCTTGGCATTTGAAGGTATTTCTCTCGGGGCTGCTTCAGTCTCTTACATCAGTCTTGCGCGTACTGGTTTGGATTTATGTGCGATCCCAAATTGTTGACTTCTGCTTCAGTGTAAAACTTTTATGGAGTGGTTATGGAACATTTTATTGTTTTGTTTATTGTTCTTAATCCAAGAGTAGCTTTAGAAAGGAAAATCTTAGATGGGACACAGTTCCACAATGAGGGTTGATACATTTGGTATCAATGCAACTGCAATTAAAGCTATTGTTTTGTCTCATTATTCAGCATCTTTCATATAATTCATTGCCATTTTTTCATTAAGTCACTTATTTTCTTTACATACTCATAATGTGCTCACACCTAGGATAGTCAGCTGTGCAGATGGTTGTGAAATAAATCAATGATTCATATGACATATGTACACAACGGGAAGGAAACTCCGCATGTAACGCAGTCTTCTCAGTGGTTCAGTTCAATCCAATTCACTTTCTTGTCATTTCAAAGTACTTGCATGGTCAGAAGAAAAAAAAGAAGTTGTTTCTCATCAGTGGAACCTAATAAAAAACTGAAATAAATACTTATAAGTTAAAAGATGTTTTATGTAACTAATAAAAGAGCTATGAAGAACAAACATGCATGCAAACACATATAGAGCAATCACTCCATAAAAATAGAGTGCAGTATAAAATGCAGTTCAGTGGCATCCTATTGAAGGGTGACTAGTCACTATGTTGGGCAAGTGTAATGGAGGGGTGGGGGGGATGGCGTCCATTGCTTACTTGTGTGAATTGTGGGTAGAATTTGTTTAGCATCCTAGTGGTCTTGCAGCCAATGCTCCTGTGCCTCTTCCAAGATGGCAGGAGGGAGAAGATGCGATGGGAGGGGTGGCAAGGGTCCTGATGGAGGTCGCCCTGCAGAAGTAGATCTCCAACAGAAAGGGGAGGGGGGCACCAATGATCCTGCTGACTGTCTTCACTATCTTGTTCAGTGAGGCCGTAGGTCAGTATACTTTCAACCCTGTTGAAGGTGTAGTAACTTGCATTTACTAAACTTGCACTTCACTGTCAAATAAAATGTGACTGAAATTGGAGGGGTGCAATTTTCTTGGGGGGGGGGACCATGGCACCGGTTACAGAGCGCTGTCACATGAGCAGCCATTGGAAGTTGTGTTTAGCCGCTATAGGTATTGTGAGCCAGGCCTTACTGTGTTACAAATGATGCCTGTGGCTTGCCCAGTAATTAAGTTAGTGAAGGCTTGCTCTAGTCTCGTGCTCTTCACACAGTACCGAAACAATTGAAATCAAAGTACAATATATTAAGAAATTAAGTATTAAAAATATTCCTGCAAATGCAGTTCTGAAACTGTTCAAACCCCCTGTCTTTTCTTTTCTTTTTCTTTCTTTCACAAATCACACTCTGGTAAATGATCTTTTTTAAAGATTTTTATTCTTTGGCATTTGAATGACATCTAGCAAGCGCAGGCCGCATGTCAAATCCGCTGTGTTGAGGACTGTCCCTCTGCATAAGGGCGCACGCTTTACCAGGTGAACTACACACACACCCTGGTATTTTGTAAAAAAAAAGTAAACTGTGTATATTTAGTTGATTTGATTTCCATGCACCAGTTGTAAATTGTGACTGCTGCAATGAGCGACCCTGTCTAGGTGGACGTTAAGCCAGAACAGGTGTCTCACTGCTGATCCCCAACTCGTCCTCCCCCAAGGGGAGACTACACAGGACACGCACAATGACCTCCAAACAGCGAGGGCTGTCAAAAGCCAGTCAGGAATCTCCATCATGTTGGAAGAGGACCATATGATAGGCTGATATCCAATATTTAATAAAAGACCAATGCTCTTACTGCACAACACAAAACTCTTATATCAGTCCCAATCATAACCCATATACTTCCTTGCTATTACCTTGAGTCTGATTGGGCCTATGGGCCTCGTCTCTGTGATGACTGATTGTCAGCAACCGTGCACGGCTGACAGTGATTTCTCTTTAATGGCTGATTGAGCATGTCACCAGTCACACCATAACCTGCGGTTTGATATGCTGCAGGCTGGGCCGTTTGACAGCCGTGACAGCTACTGTCACCCTCAGTCAAAGCAATAACATCCCAGCAATCAGCTGGAGACGAAAGAGCGTCGCCTTCACGTATAGACAAAATGAAATATTTTAAACTCTGCAACTCTGCTGAAGTTGGAACTACAGGAAAGAAAAAGAGAGGGAGATGGTGTCGTGGAGGTGATGTGTAACCACACTCCCATCCAGACGTAACATGGAGGATGTTACGCTGAGCGCCTCTCCCTTTACCGAATCGCACTTTGAAGTGTTTAGCTGTGTTTAACACTCCCATTTTGCTGCCGGGTAGAGATAACTTTCGACACACCAATCTCTCTTTTTCTCTTTCTTCTTCTCCTGTTTCAGTTTTCTCCTCTCAGAAGCATTGAGACTGTTGTTATCTGCACCTTTAATGCCGTAATTAATTCCCTGACACCCTTTTCATCTCACTAGCGTAAATTATCCTGCTGCATGCCTGTAGGTCTTAGCTAACACTCTTTATTTAGCAAAGCAGAAAGGTGAAAATTAAAGCTCTTTTAGCGAGACGCCAGTGTGCATGAGATGAGTGTGTGTGTGTGTGTGTGTGTGACAGCTAAAGTTAGTTTCTAACCTTTGGTATTCGAATGTATTCAAATGTATTTAACTTTCTGATATTTTTTTTTGTCACAATACATGTACGGAATGTAAGACTTGTTGCATGAGCAGTCTCAGAAACAGTGATGAGAGCCATTAAAGAGGGATGAATTCAGACTACAGATGAAAACCAGGGAGTCTTGCAAAAACAATCCACTTGCTGTAGTGGTATTACTGGGATTCACAAAAAAAAAAAAGAAATACACATGGTCATGGATCATTTCTCGGGTACACTTGGTTGAATTATGGAAAATGTTTGTTTTTTGGCACCCACGTCTGAAGAAGTAGGGCATGTGTTGGATATTAAAATGAGACTAATCCTGCATGTTTGAGATGCCCTCTTTGCTGTTTTGTTATGCCAAAGGAAGGAATAGGTCAGTGTTCCGCATCACGCTGCCCTGACGCTAATACCCAGAGGTTGACAGAAATGTCTGGAAATTCAGCCTTCATCTCCGAGAGGGCTGTCTGATTGAAACTGAATCTTAAAATATAGGTCCGGTGGATGTTTATACTTCTGAGTCTGTCTGTGTGAATGCCAGCACAAATTCAGAAATATATATATTACTTTGTCTATATCAACAGCCTTCCAAATGCACCTCATAGAGCGCCATATGCCATAAAGACGCTCAATATAGTTTTACATTGATGGTGATGGCAGCAGCATGTCACATGCCTTTGGTGTGGGAGACCCGGGTTCAAATCCCACTGCCATGCATCAACCAATGTGTCCCTGAGCAAGACACTATATAAAGCAGTTAACCAGTAAGTCGCTCTGGATAAAAGTGTGACAAATGTTACCTGATAATGTTGTAGTTCTGTTCCTGTTTTTCATTTAATCCACATATTCTATATCTTCATCTGTATTTATATTTTTCCATAAAAAGTACTTACTTACTTTCTCAATATTATTTATGGTCACTATTACTTTAATTACATATTCAATTTAATTTTGACGTCACTTACTACACTCCAATGTTGTTTTCTTGTACCTTGGCATCTGCACTTTACTTTACTTTACTTTACAATACCTTTATATAACGCCACTTTACTTTACTTCAGTCTACCTTATGCACATTGTCTTTAGTTTGCCTGTTTTTCTTGTGTGTTTACTCGTTTGTTTGTTTTGCGTTCATTGTAGGAAATGCTGCTGTAACAAGGGAATTTCACCGCTGTGGGCTGAATAAAGTATCATCTAATCTAAAAGTATCTGAAATCTTATGTCGCCTGTCAATTGGAAGGTTGGGGTTTCAATCCCTGGCCCTGAACCCTAAGTTGCCGACCAACGCTGCACCAATGAATGAGTGTAAATGTGTGTGAGTGTTTATCTGATGAACAGGTAGCACCTTGTACGGCAGCCTCGGCCACAGTGTATGAATGTGTGTTTGAGTAGTCGTCAAGACTAAAAAAGCGTTATATAAATACAGTCCAATTACATCACTGCAGAGGATAGGAAACTAAAGTCTAAAGAAGTAAATATTCCTCGTATGGCTCAAATTTTTCATTTGACAAAAAAAGCTCTAAACTGAGAACATATCAAAATGTTGAGGCATACTGTGTTTAGTGGAAGATAGATGTGGCTCTTCCTCCCACTCCAGCACACCCCCAGCTGTAGCAGCAGCCATGTTTTACTGCCCAGCACCCAGCAGAAGACCGCGTTCAGCTTCTGCTAAATCTCACTTGCCTTGATAAGCCTTACTGCTCACTGTTTTCCTTTAATTCTCACCGTTTGGCTACCCTTCACCAGCATCCAAATCCATCTTCCTAATCCTGCTTCGCCCCCCCCCTCTCTCTCTCTCTCTCTCTCATTCTCTGTGCAGCTGTCTTGTTGCTCTCTGACAGATCAACAGTGGCGGAAGCTTAGCTGCAGCGGCTAGCCTTAAACCCTCCGCATGACTCCAAGTCTGGATGAAGTGGGGCTCAGCATCACTGCTGGAATAGTTTCATTGGCTCTGGTTTCTCCCACCATCACTTTCAACCTCTGTCCGTCCCACATGATTATAAGCCTGATGGACTTCTGCATTCTTTGCTGTAATTCAGCTTTTTTTGCAGCTTTTACCCAAAGAAATAAAACTCAGCATTAGTCCAGATTTTCTCTTATTTTGTTGTGATGGACTGTCCCAACATGAGTGATTGCTATCACAGTTGTTAACAGCTATCTTGTTACACTGGGGAAAATACTGTGTTTTCTGTAGCTGCCTTAGATAATCATCTCACTCACAACTACACCACTGTTCTCTTGGGCAAAAAAAGAGGGCGCATTTCAGGCACCTTGGTGCAGTAAATGACAGCCACCTGTACAATCAAACTGAAGTGGAGGAAATGCCCCAGAGTTTTAAAAAAACTTCCCCGAACACATCAGGTGGGAACTCATTGAAAATTCTCTTTTTGCCGTCTATCAGTCCCTGCAGCTGGGTTTCCATCACTGACCTGTTAGAAGGTAGGTACAGCCAACCGGACCGTGCCCAAAGGTGCAAGTGAATCCAATCATCCCGACTACTTCCTGCTGTCTCCCAATCCCATCATTTCCTCAGTGTGATGTCATTGCATCGTTGATGGGGTTTGGGGTAGAGAAATTAGACATTCAGATGCTATCCAGGTAAGCCACAGATTGGAGGACAGGATGAAAGCGATGTGAAACCTGTAAAATTGATCAGGCTGAAATCCATTCTAACAGTTGGGACAGCAGTGTGCTGTAAATCCACAGTGTTGTGCAGGTTGTGGTTAAAATGGGATAAATGTGTAGAGTTTTGAAAACTGTGTTCAAGCAATAAAAAATGAACTGGTCCACATGAACTGCTGCTGCGCAGACTGGAGGTAGAGTTTTGCACATGTGGCTCTAGTTTTGCCGACTGTTCAGCAATCAAAAAACCAAAAAGCTCATTTCATTCACAGCACCCTTGTGTTTAAAGAGTTCCAGTCATCTATTTTTAGGTCTATTGTGTCAGGAATCCCATTTGTGCATGTACGGAATATAAGACTTGTTGCATGAGCAGTCTCAGAAACAGTGATAAGATCCATGAAAAACCAGGGAGTCTTGGAAAAATAAAAAATGAAGTCCTGTTTTTGACCCATCCGCCCCAACCAACCTCCCTACGAGGAATTTCCCCCTTACACACTCGCTAAACCCCGTCTAAATGCTGCTCTCCCCAGTACGTTCTACACGCTCGCCTAAGGGTGCTTTCCTCGTTCGCATCAGACGTGGACAGCCACTGTCCAAACGTCCGTACTTTACGTGTTTGGAGTGAGAACGGGTTGGATTGGGATCAATAGTGACAGCACTGTCGAGACTTTGCATTGTTGCTTGGATGTATTTTTTCAACATAGCACCGGCTTGACAGTGGATGGCTGGGATGTGTCTTATTCTTTGTCTCTGTCACATTGTCTCTCTTCACCCCTGCGTTCTCTCTGCTTTTACTATATGTTGTGGTCATGACAGCTGTCAGGGGTTTGGGGAAGGGAAGACAATAACTACCCATCCCTTCCATCGCTGAATGCTAAGCACTGAGCACGTTGGAGTGAAATGAAAGCAGAGCGATGCAGCCTCCCATCAGTATCCAGACACATCCTTTTCTTCACATGTCTCTGTAAATGCTTGTGTGTGCAATACGCACTTGCTTGTCTGTGTCTGCGTAGAGTCTGTCCATTGCTCGTTCTTTTATACTTTCTGCTAAGTATAAAGAAACATAGCAGGTGGAGTGGCGGCCCACGCTTCTCGCTCTATGTTTAACCTGTGAGATTCAACACCCCCCCGAGGTGGTGTAACTCCCTCTCTCCCAAAGGGTGCCTGAGTATAATTAAACTTTGGGGGAAACTAAACTTGTGTCAGTAACTGCTGCCATCAGGGACATGACTGAAGTCAGCTTTCTTGTTCTCTTGCTATTCTCTAGTGTGGCTATTTTCTCAGATTTTTGTTTCCTTTTTAATGACTTGTGCTGCGTTCCAGACTCAGTTTTTAGCCATTGAGTGACGACTTGAAGTCATAATAAAGGCAATGAACATAACCTGTAGTAGTACACACTCATATGTGTTTTGTTTTAATAACAATGGGAGGAATTACTTCACCTTGCCTATTTGTGTCTATGTCTTATATTTATTTCCATTTCTCTCTGTTAAGCACCGGCGTCTGTGCAGAATCAACAGGGGTCGACATTGTTGTTTATGTGTGTGTGACGTCCAAACTGTAACTGGGATCTAGAGTTCACAAGTAGTAAGTTCCGGGTTTGACTGCCGTTTCAGGTTGTGAAAACACAAAGTTATATACGGTGGCTCTGAGAGGCCACCACACGCATCATTACGAAAACACACGAAAATGGACCACAACACTGAACAATAAGAAAACACAAGCACACACACACATGCCGGGTTGACGCACACACCTCCGCACAACCATAAAACAGCCACTTCACTTTCTTAAACCAGCAGCTAGCGAGCAAGACACGGGAACTTGGGTGTTGAGCAGGTCTTGAGGAGTCTGTTCATCATTCCAACTGCTATAATTATGAATCGTATATCTGTATATTTGTATCAGTGTGTGTGTGTGTGTGTGTGTGTACATGTGTGTGTCCAAGCCAGCAGCAACAGATGCTCCCAACGAAGACCCTGGATAGGACCGAGGTTCCTCCCTAAAAGGAACCACTGAAAGAAGTGTGGCCTAGACTTACTCTTCTCTCTATCTGTAAAGTGTCTTCAGATAACTCCTGTTATAATTTGATACTGTAAATAAAATTTTATAAATTGTGGCATTCATTCACCGACAAACAAACTGTATACAAACCACCATTATAAAACAGGTGCATGTCCATATCGGTGCATCCCGTACAATTATAGACTTGGCTGGACGAGACAAAGATCTGTCACTGTGTATTTTTACGCCTGGTTATACATATTGACAGATATTATTATCTTTATCATTGTTCATAAGTCCTTTCTGTGTGTTGATGATACAGTTGCTTTTGATGCTAAAATACAATTAACCGTCTTTATCCTTAGAACAAATTAAGCCAGCTGATCAACTTGGCAACCAGCGAGAAAAAGAAACCCAGATCACATAAAGATTAGAGAGGTATGATGCACACAATGGCCTGGAAGGCTTGCATGGCATGGAGCCAATTCCTCCCCATTTCCTTCCACCTCAGTGGGGTTCCTTATGTCTGACTCAGTTATTTCTTTGGAATGATGCCAAGGAGGTCATCTATATTCCACTCGTGAGACACAATTCAAAACAGACTCTGCCTCTGTAGCTTCTCTTGTGACTGCTACACTGGGCAGCATCGTATTCCCTCAGCACTCACAGAGACAGAACAGAAGGCCTGATCCTGAAGGAAAAGGTCTCTGCATCTGTGGAACTGTTCTGGTCTGTAGATGCATGTTCTGACTTAGGGAATTTCAAACATTATCAACAAATCACATTGCATAACGATAAAAACACAGCAGATAAATCTGGTCAAGACTAATGTTCTAGTCTATATCCAGATAGCTAGCTAGACTATCTTTCCATTTTGACTTTTCTGTTGCAAGACTAAAACTACTATTTTTCAGCGGCACCGTGGCTCTGTCCGGCACATAGCGCCGCCCAAGACGATTGTGATTGGTTTAAGGCAATGTTTCCCAAACTTAGGGTGGGGACCCAAAATGGGTCGCAGACCCGTTTTATTGGGTCGCCAATTGGCAGAGTAAAATGCATATCAATCTTATGTGAATTTCATTTCATTTTTTCATTTATTTGTTTATTTGAAAAGGGGACAATGTACACTGATCAACATTCAAAGCAAATGTAAGCGTACCCGAGTTGGCCATAGGCTAATTTTCATCGGCAGTCCCCTAGCCAGATGCTATTAGGCATCCAATGAGCCAGAATGAGCGTTCTCTTTTGCTACAGTGGTCTGTTCAGCTCATATGCTTTGTTTTTTTTTCTCTCACTCTCTTCTCTTATCTTAGGAGGGGATAAGAAAATCAGTTGAGAAAGGGGTGAGACACAGAAAGGAGAATAGAGACCTTTTCTGGTTTTGTTTAGTTTTATAATGGAATAAATATACTTCAAATACATTTAAATTCATGGTTTGTTCCGTCTTTTGTCCACAATTTAAAAATGTAGTTGTAACAATGATTCATGGTGTATTTTTGTAAATTTAGGTCCCGGGGAGACACCAAATTTCTCTCTTGGGGCTTGAGCCGAAAAAGTTTGGGAACCACTGGTTTAAGGAAATACCAATACACCAGAGCAGTTTTTCTCCAATCCCAGAATGCTGTGTTCACTAGCCACACCCTTTTTTTGCGGCGCTGTTGAGAAAGGTCCGGCAAGGCGAGACTAATCATGTTCTGAAAAGTCTAATCTCTTGAATCAAAATTCCTATGTTTATTAATTTCAACAAGTCTCCTGCTTAACACAGAATATGCCATTCATCACTGGAGACTTGGATCACTTGATTTTTTGGAGCTGAGAAAAAAGAATAGCATCTGTTAAAAATTCAACGCAAAATCAAAGGCTGCAATCCACATAAAAAAACAAAAAACATGACAAGCTGGCTCCATGCAATATTGCAATACTTAAAAGTACATTATCACACGCTGGGTGGTGTAATGTCTTAATGTCCTTTGGCTATAAAACTTGTATTGGCCTCATTTATCTAGCTTTTAAGGCTCTTATGAAAGTCTTTTTAAATATTACTCTTCTTTAACATACCGTACTTCCAGGAAAAAAGAAAAGCCGGGCCATTAAAACAGCCCTCTTGAACGAGATGTACCATCTGAGCCCCCATTCCACAACAAGCACTTATCCTCAGCGTTTCTGTGCCCATTTCACTTTTTCCATCAGATCTCCATTTTCTCTGGTCATTCTTAAAGCTCCGGTCTGTGTGCTAAATAATTACAAGAGGCCCATCTTCAACTATCAGGGCGGTCAGGGCCTTGGTTCGAGCGCATGACAGCCATTTTGTCCCCTCACTCCTCTGCTTCCATTAGGGTAACTGGTCGTCATGCCTGCAGGCCATTCCAGGGTCAGGGCCCTCCACTATGGGCTGTAATTGCCGCGCGTGGAGCACTCAGGAGCCACCGCACTCACCTAATGAATTGTCACCCAATTTAATATGAAATTACACAAGGGTGAATCGTAATAGATTAACAGGGTTGGCAAGGTTACTCTCAAAAGATAATCCATTGTAAATTGCTGATTACCTGCCTACAACTATTATTGGAACATATGAAGTGGATTACTCAACACGAGTGATACAATCTGATCACCCTCACCTATCTGTGGATTACTCTGTGGAAAGAGGGAGACAAATGCTAATCCTTAGCCTGCTTTAAGAGGTATTGGGCATTAGCTTGTTCTTAAATTGGCTACAGAGGACACTGGGATTTTTCATTATGGTGATTTTGGAGTTTGATAATTATTCTAATAATCCTAGAATTAAAGGTAACTCATACATTTCATTTATGTAAATATCTCACCAGGACTGACTAACTCACTAATGTGTGAGCCCACAGCCATGATTATGACCTGTCTTTATTGTAAGCTACTTTAGTAATAAAGCCTTCCCATTCTGAATTAAAGGATAATTCTGTTTTTTTGGGGGGTTGTGATAACTGTTATTTGTGCAAAAATTGAGACATAATTCTAGTTCTCCTCCTTGGAAAGCTATTGGCAATTACCAGTTAGTGTTTTTTAGGTAACTACAGAGGACATTTAAACGTCGTATCATCAGGTTGGTTTGATAATTATTGTTAAATATCTAGTTTTCATTTATGTAAGGTTCATATGCTAATGTCACAGCCAAAGGCCATTCAGATGGTCTGCCTTTATTTTACAGTAAGCTCAGTAAAAAGGCCTTCTGTGCTTTAATTAGCCCAAGACATACTGGAGCCAACAGTTTTATCTAAAGCAGAGGTACAACCGACAGTATCTAAAATACTAGTAATAATCTTCAATGTTTTTGTCACCTGTTAATTCAGATTTGTAGAACTATTATGATATAAGACAACAAAAACCCATACTAGGGCTGGGCAAAAGATGATATTATCGAAACAAAATAAAAATGTCTATTTTCTATATGTTTCCATAAGCTTTCTATCGCAAAACCAGAAACACTGGCAAAACCAGTGTTATAGTGGCAAGATACGTTACCTTTGCTGTTGATTTAATTCAAACGTTCTTAATAAAATGACAAAAAACCCTCACAGGAGCATACAAACTCAGGCTTCACCTTTGGTTATTTCATATGGACTATTTACTTATTTATTTACTGTAATTATTGTAATATACTGTATATTGTCACATTATGGAGATTACCTATATCAGGATGCCCTACCACATACTTAGTATGATAGAGACATGACTGAACCTGTCTTCTGTGTTTTCGAAGTATTCAAAAGCATATACATATACAGTGCAACAAAGCCTAAACTCACACACATGTAGAGATCAGTATTGGAATAGTGGAAGTCTAAAAACAGACAGACAGACAGAGAGACAGACAGAGAGACAGTCAGACTGATAGACTGTGTGACGGACGGATGGGCGGACAGACCAACAGACAGTCACACAGACAGACAGACAGACAGACAGTCAGACAGACAGAGGGTGTATCTGACTCAAGTTTTTTTCCCACTATCTTCCCACACTGATATAATGCTAACCAAACAGATGTCTGCATATGAATGTCAGACCGATAACCGATTGGTTTCAAGATTGCGGCAGGAGGTTAGCAGATTTGGCAAGAGACTGGCATTTGGATTTTCCTTTCCTCATGAGCTAAACATATCCCCGTGCCATGATCGTCCAACGTCATCCCGGTTAAATGGAGAACATAAATTCCGAATAAGTTTTGTGGAGCCGACTGAGAGACTGAAGAGGTCTGCACCTTCTTGAACTTTTAGATCCTTGAAGTGTTAAAACAAAAAAGAGTGTACATACTGTATATACAGTGGCATGAGAAAGTTTGCACACCCCTGATGAAGTTGATTAAAAAGAGGGGATAGGCATGGGGAAATTTCCATAAGATCATCTCTCAATGCAAATCAAACCAGCTATTAAGCTACCTGAAATAACACCATGCCGATCTCTATGGTGAAGGGTATGTGAGGATGGGGGGGGGGGGTTACCAGTTACTCATGACTCCTGTATTTTAAGGAAGAAAATGTATGTGAAGTCAAGATGTGAAAAATAATATACAATGACCGCTGTGCTTCCTCATCTTCACAGAGACACCAACATAAAGAATTTTGTAATATGTAAGTACAAAGACTTAAATTTTGCCCCCTCACACTTGAATCAGCCGATGCATTTTTCAGTTACCAGGGGCGCCGTAACACAGGCTGATAGATGTTTCTGGCACTTTAGGAGCATACACAGGAGGATAATTATTAACAGAGATAAGCAGAAAAAAAATGATACACAATTACCCCCCCTCCCCTTCTCACATCCCAGTTTTGACAGCAAACATTAAGCATTTCACACCTTGGAACCCAAGCAGACAAGCCAGCGCTGACCTAAAATCTGAGATGCATTTTTTCATGTGAATAATAGGTGGCTTGAAGATTCATTGTGACATAACAATCATTATTTGTGCCCTCGACTAGTAAATATAGGAAGGGAGCAGCACTTATAATAATGATAGCACATCAGCTTGTTTGCTCCTTACTTATCAAACAGTTATCTATTGACTGTTAGAACAAATACATGTTCTTTTGTGAGGAAAAGGCCTGAAAAACAACCATAAAAAGGAAATATATTATAGATGCTATTGAGTTGTCAGTTATGTATATTGTCCTTTGTAATTTTCAACAAACTGAATATGTAAGATCAGATTTCCTGTGCTTTGTTTTTGTCCCATTAGGTTTCAGTCCAATCAATCAGTCAGTCCAAAGCATTATGCTGCAACGGTGGCCTGCCCGTTCTAAGTGTTTTGAAAGAGATTACTGTGGCACCTACAAGAGAGAAAGACCTTGCACTCGCCAGGGAATTCTGGCATCTCTCTTCTACAGAAAATCGCAAGATGTGTCGCCAGTTGCTTTTTTCAACACCAAAAAGTCGCTAAGGGGGATTGAAAAGTGACAAAATCTAGTGACGCGTCGCTAAATTCACGCTGGTCCGGTCCCCTTAGTTTTACAGAGGCTCGTTCAACAGCATGCTGTGTGTGAGGTCTTTAGCACGTACAGAATCGATTGAAAAACACACACAAACACAGGTTCCTCGATTTATAGTTACATAACTTAAATATTTCAAAGCATGTTTCATTCATTTAGTGTGCTGGTAAAATAGATGAATGTCTTTGCAGATGCGTTTTCTAAGTGACTCTGCCATGACTGCACCTGTATCCTCCCATAAGTATGTGAATAACGGTAGATGTGGAATGGACTGATGAGTTCATCATCATTACTGTCCACACATATAGTGATAATCATCACATCCAACACCTTTCTCTCTGCCCCATGATGTTTACAAAAATGCTTGAATGAACTCCACTTTAAAAGCCAATCCAAATAAATGGTTTTATTGATCTGTTGTTTTGCCACATAATTATCTGAGAGGTGTAGCCCTTTGAATAGTTTTAATGGACCTTGGTCAAGCGTGCAGGCTTGTACTTATGGATGACATGATTGTGTAATTATTCCAACACAATAAGTGCACCACTCCCTTGTTGCCAAATGCAACAATCTCCACTCCAGTCATTAAGTTCCCTTGTAAATTTTGAGTTGATGTTTCCAATTGAGCGTTTATTTTTAACCTAAAGTCTAATTTCTGTTATCTACAATGTAATGTACTTCCATTTACAACTCCCATGTTTGTGTCCCAAGTTTTTTATCACTGCTGCACCCAACCAGTTACATTTCACATCAGTTTTCATGTATGTGCTCAGATCGACACGGTGCAGACGCCAATCAAACAGTCCCTGCTGGCTCTCAATCTCCCAGCCTCCCTGCCCCGAGCTGTGGAGATGGAGAAAGGCCGTCCTGGGGTCACCGTGCTCCGTGTCCTCCTTCACAGAAACACTGCTGCTGTTCTTTTCTCATTACTCACAAGCACTATGTCTGTGCAAACCCCCTTCTCAACAGCCTCAGGTCAGAGGTCAGGTATTATTGAAGTTGTTTTTTACTCATTTCTCCTCCACACCCTTGTATCACTGTCGCAGTAATCGTGCACAATGTTGTTTGAGTGTTAATCCCTAACACAAAAAGGATTGGGAATTCATGCAGTTCAGATTTGTTTACCCATTTTCTGAGGAACTTGAGTCCGTTCTCATGTCCTGTGACTCCCAGAAAAAAACTATTATTTATTCAGAAAGCAAACACTTGTGTAGTAGGAGGGATTAATACCAACAACGACAGAGGGGGAATGAATAGCCTTTTGTCAGCCCCCCCCCCCAGTCCACCCAAACATCTGCAGGAAAGGAGAGCTTTCCAAAGAGATGCACTTTTTGTTATAAAGAGATGAATATGCTTGCCTGTGTTTAATTAATCAGTCAAATAATACTGTAGACTATGCTAGAAAAATCATTTATGTGATTTAAGTGTGGGTGAAATGCTAAAAAGCTCAATTGCTAAAGCTAAACTGGATTGCTAGCTTGCTAGCTTGACTTGACGAGAATAGTTGGAAAAGTGGGAATGGTTTTAATTAGTGTGAATTTCATTGAAAAGCAGAATAGCACCACTCATGTAAAAAAGATGGGAATTAATATTAGTATTAACAAACAAGCTTCTTTTTTTTCAAATACACTCTTGAGCTTGCTGACCTGACACACAGGTTTATGTTTTGGGCATATTTATCTTTTTCCCTTCTTTAAGATGGACTGCAAAACTCAAAGCCTTCTCCTATCACCCTGAGCTATGTGACCCAACATACATTACTGTAGTGTCTTTGCTATTAGACTTCTTCACTTAAGACTCAGTTGTACTAAGAATAGTTCATAAAAAATGTCATAAATAGTCAGTATAGCGTATTGAAAAACGTCATAGTATAGTATGTCAAAAACGTGATAAAAAGTCAGTATAGTATGGTGAAAAAAGTCATAATATAGTATTAATGAAATTCAATAAAAGTCAATATAGTATGTTGAAATTGTCATGAAAAAGTCAGTGTTGTATTTAGAAAAAAATCGTAAAAAGTCATAGTATTGCTTGTCCAAAAAATCAAGTTAAGCATGTCAAAAAAGAGATAAAAAAGTCAACAGAGTATGTTGAAATAAGTCAAAGTGTAGCATGTCAAAAAAGTCAAAGCATAGTACGTCGAAAATGTGATTAAAAAAATTCAGTATAGTTTGTCAAAAAAGTGATGAAAAAGTCATAGTATAGTAGGTCGAAAAAAAAGTCTTAGTATAAGGTTTGTGAAAATGTCACAGTATATTTTGTCAAAAAAGTGATTAAAAAAAGCAATGGCATAGTTTTCTTGCTCGTGGGAAATTGTTTGGTCACTGTAAATTACAGAGTGTGGTCTTGACCCATATTATCTGCAACGTTTCCTGAGATAACTCCTGTTGTGAAAAATAAAACTGAATTGTATTTAATAATGATGAATCAAGTGATAGAAATTCAGTATACAGTAGTATGTTGAAAATGCCAAAAAACAGTACGTTGGTAAAAGGGATAGTACAGTATATTGAAAAAATTGACAAAAATGTTAAAGTATAGTATGTTGAAAAGGTGACAAAGGAGTGAAATAAAGTTAATAAAAGATAGTATGGTATGTATGTAACTTTGTATGTTGGACCTCAAAATCACCCTGAGCTATCTGACCTGACACACAATACTGTAGTGGCTTTGCTATTCACTTAAGACTCAGTGGTAATTAGTACTTAGATTAGGTACTTAGTACTTCATAAAAAAATTCAAATGTGATGAAAAAAGTCAGAACAGCATGTCAAAAAAGTCATAGTAAAGTACATCAAAAATGTGATTAAAAAAAGTCAGTATAGTATGTTAAAAAAAGTCATAATATAGCATGTATTAAAATGTTACTCAGTGGTAATTAGTTTAGTGATGTCTAAACTATACATCACCATACTAAATACCAATGAGTGGTACTTTGTCAAAAAAATATATAGTATGTTGTAAAAAGTCAAAAAAGTCATAGCAAGCATGATGAAAAAAGTGATAAAAAGTTAGAGTTTGAGGATTAAACCAAGTGTCAGAGTCTGCAATGCCTGGCTTGTGATTGATGAAGCAGTGCTAACCACTGCTCCACAGTGCATGTCTGTTATAATAGCCATAGTATGTTAAAAAAGTAGTCCTAGTGTAGCATGTCGAAAAATGTCCTAAAAAATCCACAGTAAAGTATGACCAAAAAAAAGTCAGTGTAGCATTATCTGGTGTGACCACCATTTTTCTCACGCAGTGCAACACATCTTCTTCGCATAGAGTTGACCAGGTTGGCGATGGTGGCCTGTGGAATGTTGGTCCACTCGTCTTCAATGGCTGTGTGAAGTTGCTGGACATTGGCAGGACCTTGGACACGCTGTCGTACACTCCGATCCAGAGCATCCCAAACGTGCTCAGTAAGTGACAAGTCTGGTGAGTATGCTGGTCATGCAAGAACTGGGATGTTTTCAGCTTCTGGGAATTGTGTACAGATCCCTGCAACATGGGACCGTGCAACATGAGGTGATGGTTGTGGATGAATGGCAGAACAGTGGGCCTCAGGATCCCGTCACGATATCTCTGTGCATTCAAAATGCCATCAATAACATGCGCCTGTGTATGTTGTCCATAACCCCTTCGCCACCATGGGCCACTCGATCCACAACGTTGACATCAGAAAAATAGCTCACCCACACAACACCAAACATGCTGCCACCACGTCCACCGTATCAGTGAATCATCCATGAATGATCTTTACATACAAGCAGTGGAAAGAAAATCCAACTTCATAAGGTTCAGAGTGCCTCTGGCTAAAAAGTTATTATACAACAAATCTTTCATTCCCGATGGAATGCATATTCATAACCCATTCTACTGACACATCACACACACTCTGCCTTTAACAGAAAATGTTCTAACACTGCAACATATCTGTTACGTGTGATAAAACTGCACATTTTAGAGTGGCCTTTTATTGTGGCCAGCCTAAGGCGTACCTTTTCAATTATCATGCTGTCTAATGAGCATCTTGATATGCCACACCTGTGAGGGGTGGATGGATTGTCTCGACAAAGGAGAAGTGCTCACTAACACAGATTTAGACTGATTTGTGAAAAATCTTTTGGCAGGAATAGGCCTTTTAGGTACAAAGAAAAAGTCTTAGATCTTTGAGTTCAGCTCATGAAAAATGGGGACAAAATCTGGAAGAGCATCCAAACCCCACACAAAAAGTCTAAGACACTATACGCACTGTAAAAGCCTACACACAACTTTCTCTGTATATCTCAGAAGATTGTGTTGTCCGGTGACTTTCACGCAGAAACTCGAGTGAGGATAATTACCTCCTCTGAAGAGCCCATCGTGTTTTTTAAATCCTCTGTGTCCTCCTTGGCTACTAGCAACTGCGCGGCAAAGGGGTGGGGGCTGTACGCGATCACGGAAGGCTTGCATCATGGGGATGCAACAACAACAAAAATTGGATAACAATACTGTAAAGGCTGCTGAATCAGCATTCAAACAATAAGCCACTAACGGCAGAGGGTTCAGTTATTACGTGAATCAGTAGTACATAGTGCTAAGCACAGCAAATGACACATAGTACAGGTGCAGTAGGCATGACAGTGGCTTTGGGGAATTTTTCAACCCCTTTTTTAAAGACACTGGATTCAAACCCAATCAAACCGTCATCTGTCATCTACTACTTTACAGCCGTCAGCCACGGTTTTATGAAAGCTCAAAGAGGATGTAAACAGTCTACTGAAGTTTCTCGCAAGAAGTCCTTGAGCTGCACCTTGATAAACATGATCAAGGTTGTTGGATTGAATTTTACCATGGTCCTAGGGGAAGCACGCCAGTATGGGTACTGATTCAAAACGCTGTACACTGCTATGTTATACTGTGTTGCAAGGAAACTGTTTTCAACCAGTTTTTACTTCAGTGAATCAATTCACAGTATATAAAGGGGGGAGGTACCCAAACAAATCACACTCCATCCATGGTGCAGGGCAAGCCTGTATTTCATTTTCGATATATCAGTTTCTGTCTACCAGATTGCATGGCCCGGCTGCTTCCTTAGTGTCACACCAACTTTGAGTTGACATATACATATGAGAGATGTTGCGTGCTCGCTCCTCATTTGCATAAGGTTTAGGTCAGGGGCATCCAGCTTTATTAAAATCATTAAATTGATGGTTGTCAATCGAAAATGAAGACAGATTCAGCAACTGCATGGTTTATTTCTAGTGTAAAGTCTTTTTGGAAACTGAACTATTTTCCTACCATGTTGGCCTGGTAGCCTGTTTTCTTTGCTTTTCTTTGGTCATTAAAGAGAAATTGACTGAACTGACTGTTAGTTGCTAGCCCAGCAAATGTCCAATGCTAGGAAGCACGGCGATTTCTCCCGTGAAAAAGTGCCACTGTGGGCACGTAAAATTATTTTGCATGAGGTGAGATTGGTCAGGTTAGTTAGTCCTATACTTTAGGAATTTTATACATTTAGGACGTTATGGGTTTCCTTTAGGAGGGGGGGCTGGTGTCTTCCTTAGAGAGGAGGTGAGAAGCTCAGTCATCTGTGCAAGCCAGTAGAGGTGGTTCAGGCATCTGGTGAGGATGCCTCCTGGGCGCCTCCCTAGGATGGTGTTCCAGGCCTGTCCAGCTGGGAGGATGCCTCGGGGAAGACCCTGGTCTAGGTGGAGAGATTATATCTTCAACCTGGCCTGGGAACACCTCGGGATTCCCCAGTCTGAGCTGATTAATGTGGCTCGGGAAAGGGAAGTTTGGGGTCCCCTGCTCAATACCGAATGAGCAGATGAAGATGGATGGATGGATGGATGGATGGATGGATGGGCAAAAGAGACCAGTGGGATTTAAATTCAGCCTTTAAAACATTCATTCATTCAAAAGACAAATAAAAATCTAATACACATTCATGTTCATGTTCAGGTTAATCTACACAGTGTGATGGTCCAGCTAAAGTTCACTCATGCAGTTTATTGTTTGATAGACAATAAAGAATATTTATTGGTTTGTATTTCATTCTATATAGCTCCACTATTCTCCAATGAATACACTATGATTTAACGGGGGAAGTGTGAGGTGGACCAGCCTTGGGCTACGGGCCCCGCTCACAGCAGCTGTTGGTGCAGATGTAAGGTGACAGTAATCAATACTGATTATTAAAGTGGGAACACCATCTCCAGTGTGTGATTAATCTTCATTCCCCCATGTTTACAGAGCCTCTTCTAGCCCGTGTGCCTCAGAGGGGGAGCGCTCCACATTATCTATCCCCAGAGACGGGAAAAACAAAACAGCGTCACCATTAAAGATACTCACTGTCACTGAAGAAGGAACGCTCGGGTCGTTGGTGGGATGGAGCACACATGTGCTGTACTATCAAAGCACAATGTCTGAAACAGATCGAGAAGGATGTAGAGAATGTGTTTGAAATCCAAAACATAGTGAAAGGAAAAATCCACCCTTGTACGTACATTTCACACTGTGAAGGTGTGTGAGGGCTTAGGAAGAGCGATTATGTACAAAGTGAATGGAAAGAGGTGATTGGATGTGAACAGGTGTTGTAGCAAAGTGACACAAGGGAACCTTTGCATTGTTCAGCGTCTAAAATTGTGCAAATTGAGGGATATATTTGTGCTTATTCAAAGGTTTTATAAGTCCAAAAAATCTAGAGAAACCAAAAAGCATCTAAGGCAGCGCAGAACACCAAGAACTTGAGTTTGTATGCAGTTGATACAGTTTACTGTGTTTATTGTATTTATTGGAGAAAGCCCTGGAGAGACAACAAAGTTCGATTCGGTTCTAGTTCTGCTCTTTGCTAATGTAACCCTGTCTCCTAAAGATGTTTATATATTAGTGATTTGCAAAAGCAATGGGTTTTAAAAGAAATTGCATGGCATTTATCCAAAGAAACATACATTTGCCACTTATTGGAGGGCACACACCTCCGAAGCACCTAGGGGTTGAGTCTTGCTCAAGGACTCATTGGTTGATGTATCACAGTGGGATTTAAACCCATATCTCCCACACCAAGGGCATGTGTCATAGCCACTGTGCCAAGCTACCTGGATTACATTAATATTGAGGAAAAGATCAGTATTGCAAGTTGTACTGACGATTTCTGTAAAACGTCCTTGACAATATGTGTTATTTTTATTCCCTACAATATTGGGAAAGCATGATTAATGGTGTGTTTGGTCTGTTTAAGCAACTCTAAGGTTGAGGAAAGATTGTGATCTAAGATAAATATTTAAATATGCTGACTTAAATCACGAAACAAACCCTGTTTAAATTTTGGCTTTCTTAGGAAAGGTTACAACCACAATGCCATGGATGTGCAAATGCATTATCCAGCCAATTACCTTGCTCGTAACTAGCAATGTGTCTACGTACAGTACGTTGAACCATGTTGTTCTTTTCCAAAGTTAAGTCCTGTAACCTTGCCGAATGGCAGCTACTGTGGAACAACCGATTCATCATCCTTGCTCCACTGCATCCGCAATCAAATTCAGATTAATGTTTAAAACAAAAACAGAACAAAAATCAAATTAGAGCCACTTAGAGTATGGATTGTTTGGTTTGGGGGCATTTATGCTACCAGGTCAATTAAAGGAAGGATCAATAAAACAATAATGAAACTTTGGCATTACATGGGGGGGAGGGAATAAAACAACCCGAGGTGATGATGCTAAAACACCGCTATCGTACAAACATCCGAAGCATGAGGGAGCAGGTATGGCTGGTGTATTTACAGTTGGAAGGAGAGGGCTGCTCCGTGCACAGATGTGCCTTTGATATGCATCATCGGCACACCATTAACATTTTGGACTGGGCTGAAGGCTCCCGGTGCCTCTTGTCTCCATCGCCTGTGACTGCAACAGATGGTCACCCCCCCTTCTCCAAGACTCCACCCCCTCCCTGTGTGCTCTCCCACACAGGTGTCAGGCTCCCACCCTCCACCCACCTTCCTCCATCGTTAAATAATCAGCGACAGTGGCCTCACTCCGCCTCCCTTCCCCGTGGTTGTCAAAAGAAACACCATCCTTCCTCTGGTTAATCCGCTCCTACTCCTCCTCTCATCACCCCCCGCTTCCTCCCGAGGATCCCTAGCCCCACCCTCCTGAGCTCCCGTCACTCAGCACCTGGGAGGTTCCCTCCGGGAGACGATAAGACCTTCCCTCTGAGTATGATAGATGGGGGGAGGGGGGGTCGGGTAGAACAAAGAGGGAGAAAGTGCATGGAGACATTGGGAGTTCTTGACAGCTGTTTCATTCGGAAGGTAATCTCCTCTCCCGGGTGCCATATCGGAAAAAATTAGGGGGGACAGACAGAGCGTGGCTGCATTCTCCAGCAAAAAAAGGACTAGACGAAGATCTTTAGGAAAGTTCAGAGGATTTATTTGACACAAGGCAGAGGGGATGGTACAAGGCAAGGAGGAGGAAGAGGAATAAGGGGGAAAATGCCTTCTTTGTCAGAGTAATTGCTCTCAGCCAGTCTAGTGTGCAAACTGGGGAGAGATTATAGGATTTATTCCCATGTAGATTTTCAACTGAGACGCTTTGCCGGAGCCATTCTGTTCCCTTCAGCATGGGATGTTCTGAATAAATCCATAAATCCATAAATATTGTTGAAGCACCGTGTGTTTTATTCATCCGGGACAGTGAGGCTGAGCAATGCCACATGGATCAAATGTGTGTATATGTGTGTGTGTGTCAAGGCAAACAAAAGAAATGTCTACATACATGACAGCACAGTATACCATTGCCATTGTTTTTTCAGCGAGAAACGAGGCTTTGTTCCGTGTCAGGAGGCCTAAACTCTTCCACAGGATCGGAATTATCTTTTAAAGGTGGATAACGCAGAAGCTAGCAAAAGGGATCAGGATACTAATTATAGATGCCATCGCACGAGTGGATGCTCAGTCAAATAATTCATTTATTTGATGTTGAAAACACAGAAACAACCTGAATTTGGGGGAAGAAATTATTATTACGAGATCAAAACCGCAGCGCATATTTGCATTTGTTGTGCTACTTTGTTTACCAGAATACTTCAAACAATGCATTACCATTTCAAAGCTGGTCAAGTACACGTAATTCCTCGTCCACACATGAAAACAAGACAAAATTGTGTTTGTTGATTTTGTTTCATTATATATTGACTTGCTTGCCCGCAAGCTGAGAGTAAAAGTGCAGCTATCGGCTTATCTTGGCAGTGAACTTGTGCTGACTCGCTCATGACTTGCATAAAGCAATGGAGGGAAATAGCATCGTGTGCATGAGAGGAGGCCTCGTGCATGACAGATGCCTCAAAGACATTTTTTTTTGAAGAATCAAAGGCTCCCTTTGCTAGAAAACAAACTGTCATTTCTAACGGCTTCTTTCCATGTGTCACCAATCAAACGGCCCTCAGAACACCTTCTGTTTCAAATCTGGCTCTTTGTCGGGCACCCTTTACTTGTGTAAAGGGTTCTGAATGTTCCCTGTAGTGTGCGTGGAATATGACAGGTTCCATTATCTTCAATGCAGCCCACCAGGGAATGCCCCATAGTTGCCCACCAGCTTCTGTTTCACAATAATATCTCTACTGTTAGCCTCTCGCTGCAGCAACAGCATGTCACACAAAGTACAAAAACACACCACCAGTTTTTACAAGCCTAAATTACACCAGAGTCAAGTGATACAAACTTAAGAGGAGACAGAGTATAATAAAACCATTTTTTTTCCCGTGTAATGAAGTTGCAGAAACCCAAAGACCGTTTCGTGTACTTTGTTGCAGGTTTCGTAGCGACCTCAAATCCCACTGGAGTGTAAATAAAAGTTAAAAAAACATCAAGCCCAAGCTTTCACAAGGGGGTGACTCATTGCACATGTGTAAGCTTGTTATCTTGATTGTTGTTCCTCATTTATGGGGAAGTGCTCTCCTCCCGTCGCCTTCGGGGCTGTAGCCGGTCCCAGGCAGAGTGTGACGCTCCATGGGTGGCAGGATGGGAAAGGGCCTCAGGTTACACAGGAGGCCTGTCGGGGGGTTACTGCAGCCTGGTTGGGACCTATTTGGGCCCAAGGGGACCTAATTTCATGGTCATTAGGGTCAGGGATATTGTGGTATGTACAGTTAGGCCTTCCAGTTGATGATTAACATGTGCCAAACAGCGAAACAAATCAATGATTGTCTTAGTTGGGTCCCAACAAGGTCCCTTTTAAAAAAAGCTACATATTAAGTAATCTGCAGAATGCTGCTGGTATTAAAAGGAAAATCTACCAATGGAGTAAGCATGCAACTTTACAGCTGGTGGAAAATATTTGATAAGTAAATGTAAAACACTCAAGTTTGTAAAGTATTGACAACAATAAGTTGTCCTTGTTTAATTCAGCTCAATTCAGTAGTTAATACGTCATAAATCAGAAAGAAGTGGAATTGCAGTGTTGTTTTTGTCTTGGCTGTTTGGAAGATAAGTGTGGGTTTTGAAAAAAAAGGTCTATCTAATTTGGACAAAATCTAGAAACAATTAATATACAAATGATACAGATTATTTACAAGCTGTTACATATGTGTTTAAGATGAAGTTTTTAAGATGGTGTTTAGGGATGTCTTAAATCTCTCTTTTGCAGTGCAGCTTCTTTCTTCCTAAGACACCAAGGTCATGCAGCTTGAAATCATTTGATTTTAGGCTCATTTTTTCCATATTTTAAAGTATTTGACAAGTATCCATATGTTATGAATTCCACACAAATTTATGTCAGTCTTTAAAGTTCAGGGAGCCCAGTTGTGGTGGCTTCGTCCGACATCACATCACTGACTGCTATTAAAGGTCACCCAGCGAGCCTGTTGCCTCAGACATTTCCCTCCAACTCCACATAACATCTCGCTGTACAAAGTGCCTGGATTCCTGCTATGAGAGGGGAGGTGAGGCCCTTTTCAGTAAGCCAGTTCATCTGTGACTTTCTCTGTTTCTGTTCACACGCACACACACACACACAAAAAGCCCACTTCATGGTCTAGAGAGTGAAAGGCATTGTCCCTCCTTCCTCCTCTACCCACACATTACAGAAACCAGCCTCTCCTATGCTACACGCACTCACCAGATGTTGCCCAAAGCTTTAGGGAAGAACCCCAGGTATGCGTGTGTGTGTGTGTGTCTTCATGTCAGCCTCCCACAATAGGCTTTTATTGTGCATCTGCCGAGATTTATGACCACAATTTTTTCTACTATGTCGATTTCCTCTTTAGAAATCCCAATGGGGCAGCAGATCAGGGATCAGAGGATAGAGGCAGGTTCTTCAACCCAAAACAGGTGATTCCGACTCCGGCCTCACCAGGCTGGAAAGAAGGTTAAAAAAAAATCTCCCAAATCCCTAGTCACTAGCTTTTTTTATCTACTGCCGATTCACACGAACCCCATCTGTTTCTCGTATCAACACATTTGCACTTGCCAACACAGGGTGCTACGGGTCTGGCCTGCAGGATTCAAGAGGACAAAGTGGATTAATGGAATCAAACTGGCCCGAACGACAGAGTCTGCTGTTGATCACTGTTGAAAAAGGTTTTTCATCATATTATGGTGGCGGGAATGCAAAAGGGGGATGTTAAAGACTCAGCAGAGCTCTCTCAGCGTGAGTGATGATCGGACGGAGCTTTAATGTTCCCTCAGGCCTCAAAGTGTTAAGGGTGCAAGCTGATACGGCAGCGCACCCACTTGGTTACATGCTTCCTGCGTTGTGTGTCGTGCTAGGATGAGACCTATTGTGTTTTGATGGCTTTACATTACCTCTGTGGGCATGTCGACTGGATTTATGTCTGTGATGTCGGTAAGTGTAGGTATGATGTTACTTCTATACATTTGCACAAATCACAATAGAAGAAAAGCTACGGAATGGGAATTTGATTGGGTGTAAAAGCTAATGTTTCTCCATACCATATGGTATCTGTTAAATCTAAATGGTCTCTCTAAACCTGGAGAGGACCATGTTCTCCAAGCTCTAACAAACCACACTGTAGAATGCCAGTGTCCTGTCCACAGTTTAAGTGAGGCTTGCACATGGACCCACTGGACTGTCTCACTGTCAATCAACATATCTGGTCCTGACAGACAGGCAGAACCAGCTACAGTATCACGCTTGCATGTAACCCATGTAAATTGTAATTTCCCCACTGGGGCCCAATAAACAGTATACATTAACGACCATTGGTCCTTATGAAGTCAGTCAGATAAGAGACATGGTTACTTTGACATTTACTTGGTTACTTAACATTTCATTCTTTGGATTACTGTTCTGTAACGAGCCATCGTATTTGACAACTTCAGAATTCTGATAATGTCTAACTCTGTGTTTCCAACCTACATTTTAAAACATAAGCCCCTAGTCCCGTGCCAGATGAGGAACGCGTCAATAAAGACCCTTTGCATGTGATCGAGTTGAAAGCTCACAAAGGCCGACTGGACCATACGCAGGATCAATTCTCCGCATTTGCTCGATTGACACTCAATCCAAGGAAATATTGAAGGAAATTGACTGTGGCTCGGCAGGGATGTTCAAATAGAGTCCCTTCAGAGACAATGCTTTTTAAACTCTCTGTCCTCTCACAGTCTGGGCAAATGTCCACAGGTTGGTCTCCTCTCCTTCTTCCCCTTAATTATAGGTATATATATATAGACAAGGGGATGTCTTTGTCCAAGATGAGTGTGCTTTCTAGTACATGTCCCCTCTGACCAGACTGCTTCTTTCAAAGGCCTCTCATTTCCTCAGGATGAAGACAGATTTGGCAGGAGCTCTGTGATGCGGGCCCAAATTCTAAAAACCTGCCTTTTCCCCTGTAGTCGAACATCATAAATTTGACTATTGTCTTCATCACCATGGGAGTCATCCCAGGATGATATTAGAAGTTCAGCCAGCTCAAAGGCAAAAACCTCCCGGCCAGCCGTTAACACTGACCTACCAGGGATGGAGATCAAAGGGGGGGGAATTCTATATCATACTTTTTCACTGCCACTTCAACAAAAGTTGGAGCCACATTTTGAGCTAGTGCCAATGTTTTCTGTAGCTATTGCAGAGGTTCAACTTGTTTAAACATTCCTCCAGTTATGAAAGGAACTTTTCTTTTAATAAAAAGTCCATTTCATTTTCTAGCTTAAAGGCCTGAGGGAAGGATCTGGAAACCAGATGACTAATAGAAACCTTATCGTTTTAGGGCTTCTTAGCCTTCTTAGTCCAGCTAAATACATCTGAAAGACACACGCCAAATGTCTAATTATAATGGGGAAAAATTCAATGAACTGCATTTCATTCTGAATTCTTATATCAGGAATGGCATATAAGGGCGGCTGTGGCTCGGTAAAGGAAGGTTGGTGGTTCAATCCCTGGCCCTGCAGTCCCATGGCAAAGTGTCCTTGGGCAAGACACTGTAGATTAATTGGTAGTTTAATTGATAAATAGAAAGAATTATTAGTTGCACACTCACAACTTATATCCAGAAAATTATACACATGCTAATACAAAATGTTACTGAACAACACTAACACTGAGGCATCGGAGTGTAAATGTGTGTGTGTGTGTGTTAAAGTGTCTGCTGATCAGGTGGCATCTAGTATGCCAGCGTTTGAATCGCTCAATGAACGTGAATGTGTGAATGGTTCCTGTACTATGTAAAAGTGCTTGGAATAGTCGTTAAAACTAGAAAAGCGCTATATAAATACAGGTCATTTACATATTTTAAAACCTGCAGTACAGTACCAATAAATATGATTTTCATGACTCGCCTTTAATTATGCATCTTATATCGCTGGTGCGTTATCAAGAACAGAAACCATTTGTGAATGTTAAAGCACAATTGAGAGAAATTATTGTTACAAGAATTTAAATCCACCCTCAATTTATTCATTGAAAAAAAAAATGATATTGTATGTACAGAGAATGGCAGAAACAGCTCTTAATGACACACTGTTGTAAAAAGGAAAATTGCACTGTGCTTACATATTAGTCATTTTTTTACCACCATAGTACCGTGTTGTGGATAATAAAATACAATGAGGGATGGTCATAAAAACACAATGAAACAATAAGAATATATAGCTCATTTCTCCCAAGATAAAAAAAAAAAAGAAATCCCCTGAAACAATAGATTTATGGGAAGAATCCTCGTGGCAGAGGGGGCACACAAACAATAATTACACAACAGAAATAATAAACATGCATTATGGGATATTATCAAATTTGCATATGTGGAGAAAAGATATTGCAGGCACTTGAACCCCTCCCGAATTCATGGTGGAGACACATAAAACATGGGCATATCATTTAAAACAGTTTCTGTGTCGGACGAAGACCCCCCCCCCTATACAAACAAGACCCAATATGATTCTGCCTCAGAAAAAAATCAAAGAAACACAAGCAACTGACAGATGAAGGAGATAAATGAAGAGAAGAGACAGCAAAAAAGGAGCAGAGCCTTGTGGGTAACCTCCTGTTTGTGCTGCCGACTCAGAGGAATAGTTGTGATTACTCCATTGACTGAATCATCTGCAGGGTCAGGCCTCCCATCTCCTCTCCCTCCTACTCCTCTGCGCTTATCCCACTCGGCAGCCAAGTGGTTCATATGGCTGCCAAGACATATTCATAGACATATTGGAGCATCCAGTAACTGGCAGCGTTCACAGACGCTTAAACACATGTCCACCTACACACACGCACACACGCACACACGAACGTTGCTGGACTGTATTTTACATACCCTTTTATTTGTGAGAACACATTTTTTTCGTGTCCTTGTGAGGCCCATAGAACGTTAAATGCAACAATCAAATACATTAGAGCCTACTTCAACCACCGCACGCCATAATAGAAACCATGAATTTGATCTTAATCTCAATTCTGGTCTTAATCCTAAACCCAGAGCTGTGGGAATAACCGGTTTGGCTAGACAAATTTGTGTGTTTAGAAGTGGAATTTTTAAAAACTGCACTCGTTCCAAAAAGCAGTGTTTTTACATGCACATACTGTAAGAAACCAGGTAACGGTTGGATTTCTCCAGTGATTCGATAAACATCACGGTAACCAGTCTACTGACCAAATTCAGATTTACAACCAGGTTACCACAGTAACCATGTTCTCCAGTGAGCTGCGTAACCTGGTTTCTTAAGTGCGTGCAAATCTACGAAGGGAAAATTGCTTCAAAATCGAATTCATGATGAATGAATTAACAAATCAGGGTAAACCAATAAACTAATTTGAATCTAAATACTTAACCTACCTAATTGATACTGAAACCCAAAAAGAGTTCTCACCATTGCCCTTTGAGAAAAATTGCAATCACATTGCAAAAAAAAAAGTTCTCAATCTGACAAGCAAAAGTTTGTTCTTACAGTGATGGTAACACACACACACACACACACACACAGTGCCATACATCGCACACAAACTGAAAATGCACCAGTAATTATTGATTGAATGACGGAAAGCCTCCCAAGGGGTTTTTCTACCAATGGACATAATCATGAAAAGAAAACAAAATCAGCTCCATTGTATCGAGCCCGTGGCGAGGCAGTCCCGCACTGAGGCCATCTACTGCAGACCTGATGTGGTTTCCCATGTACCCACCCTGATGAAATATTCAGGGAGTAACAACGCAGACACCTAGGGGCCAGCGGGCTTCGGTTACAGCCAAATCATCGTAGAGCAGGCAAGGACGGGGCCAGAGCTCCGCTGTTTCGTCCTTCTCGCCATACATGACAACACACATACTCACACACACAATGGGGCCCATTCCTTTTTAATGAGGAACATTAATTATTAACCCAAGCCCGACCCCATTTACACTGTTGGGTTCCCCGGGTAGGCGGGACAGGGTAGGAATAAAGGAGATGTGAAGCTGTTTTCCTCCACTGAGAGGGCTGTGTGGTGAGGGCGACAATGTGAAGAGAAAAAACGGAGATAAGGCTGCCAGCAGAGGCAGAGAGAATTCAGGATTATCATACGGAATACAAGAGGGGGTTGGAAGGAGGATCTACTCTGGGTAAGTGTTGTATGTGTTTAAAATCAAAGGGGACATATCCCTGGCTGAACTATAGAAGGGGGGGGGGGGTCAGGCCCAAAACCAAAGCTCTGACTCCAAAGTTTACACAAGGTGCTTAAACTCCACACTTTGTTCACACCGACGCCTGCTAGCACACACACACACACACACACACACACACACACACACACACACACACACACACACACGTACAGTTGCAGCACACTCACGTGAACTAGATTGGATTATTACTTTACGTTATCACTATTATTTTTACTTCACCTTTAACATTTTAAGTGCTCGACAAAGTCCCCATGAGTGAAATTAAGCCTCATTCACACAAGCGTGGGGTCAGCTGAGACCTCGCCAGTGGTAGAAAAACATGCCTGCGCCGTGTCTTGTGCCAACTCCTAAAATACTGACGCCTGGTCAGTGGCTCTAAGCGTTAAAAATCCCCCTTTGGCATCTGAATAGAACGCATCGAGGATAGGCAGCTGTACGATGACTAAGTATAACGAGCGACAAACGGTAAGAAAAGCCCAAAAATAAGCATGAGGATGTAAGTTGTGGTGGTGGTAAGGGTCAAACAACCCAGGACATTTCCCCCGAGAGACCGGGGTTCATGTCCTGTTTATGTCCCGCGTGTTTCTGAAACATGCTTTTTGTAACTCCACTCTCCACTCCACTTCCCCGTTCTTGTGCCCCATGTCAGTTAAACCACATAGTCCCCAGGCACGTCTAAATATGATAACAAAGACAGACGCAAGTCTTAAGAGCGTCAAAAAGTGACGGCAAGAGTCCCGACCCGGAACGTGGTTAAATATGACGCTAACGGACACTTTCTGCGTCAATCACAAACGCCAAAGGCCCTTGACCAGGCGCTTATTTTTGACACGATGGGAGTGAGAACGTGCTGCTCGTGCTCGGGGTTATGGGGGGTTATGGGGGGTTATGGGGGGTAGATGTGGCGAGGCAGTGATGGCCCAAACCAATTGCCTTGTCTGCTTTACAAATGTCTCAGATGGATGGGTCAAAGCTGCAGATCATGAGCCAAAAACAGGAATAATTGGGCTGATGTCTACAACCAGAAGGCACTTACACACAAACTGTAGTTACATTATCTTGATTCTGGACAGTAAAACATCTCAAAACATTTCTTTTTGAAAATGATTGGTTCATATCATTAAAAAAACTTTTTTTCCTTTGAATATTAACATTGCTATCAACAGTTCTATAAAAATCGTTGTATCTCAACATTTCATTAAAAAAACAGACTCATTGCCCTCGTAGTATTTTGTACATGTTAATGCTCCTTAGACTCAGTCCTAATCTTCCAAAAGTTTCCTAATCCCTTGTCACTGTCTCAGGAGTAAAACAGCCTCCCTTTCTCTGAGCCTCGAAGCCGGCTGAGCTTTGCGAGCTGAGAAGGCGACGGGGGTACATCTTGTCTGTAGGGGCCTTTGGACTGAGGTGGGGCCTGAACCACAGAAGAGCCCGGGGCCTGCAGGTGCTCTCTGCTGTGGTCGTAGGTGCTGCCGCTGGGGGGGTCCTGTGCGGCGGGTGGCCTGGCCTTGTTGGCCTCCTGCTCTCTGCGCCTCTGCTCCTGCCTCAGCAACTCCTGAGTCTCTAAGAGGACACGGGCATTGAAGTTGGACGTTCCAAGGTAGCCGTTACGTGATCCCTGGCTGCTGGAGTGGCCAGGGTTCTCCTTTGATGTCTGGAATCCATCTGCTGGCATGTACACCTTGTCCCATGAGTCCTGGGACACCGTGCTGGGAGTCTTACGAGGTTGCCTAGACACACAGAGACAGGTTAAGAGGTCAGTTGTGCTGTTGAGTGAGACCCCCTAAAAAGTGCTTGAATCTGAAAGGAACAGAGGGGGAAAAGATTGCTTTTTACTGTAGCGGTCTTTGGGTCAGTACTACTGAAGGGGAATTCTAAAGAAACAGCACTTCAGGAGGGAATGTGCCCATTTTTACATGTTGTGAGATTAAAAAGGCAGCATGTGGTTGTTGAGTTGAAACACTGAAGGCAACATGAGCAAAAAGAGATCTGTGCCATGAAGACAGAGACATAAAAGAGACAGGAGACTAACCGGGGAAGCCTAAAACGCCCACAGGACTATTACTTCTACGCTGTAAACAAACACAAATGTTAAAACCTCACTGAGAAAAATGGCTTCTTTTATTTCCTTTCCATTTAACTACTTTTTCAGAGATGCAGACGGGGGCACTTACAGCACAGACAGAGTAATGGCAGGCCTCGTGGCGTTAACTGCCTTCTATTCGTCCTGCCCCTACACTGTCAGGACGGCCCAAGATGGACTAATATTATCTCTCATAGAAGGAAAAACTAAGACCCAAGCATGCCTCCACAACATATGCTCACTTTTACGGGAATTGCCCCGGTAAAGCTTACATTGGAAACTGCGAGGTCTTGCCAGGTGTTGAGTCTTCTCCTCCATTATTAGGATCCATTAAGGCCGTGTTGCTATGGAAGACCTGTGACAGTGTCTTTTGTGTCAGGGGTGCTAAGTGAAATCCCATTCACACCTCACTGACCCACTGTGCGCATAAAAGGCTTTTGAGTTCACTGCACACACGCCTGCAGAGGGAAACAGGGGCCCGGCTTTTAGGTTAGGCTTTTAGGCCAAAATGCCTGCATTTGTATCTGGCCGAGTCTCTTTCAGACTGGCTGACAGGAACAAAAGACACAACACGCAATGAATTGTTCAAAGCACTTGTGTTTCTGACATACATTAGTTTTTTTCTAAAACTAAAACCTCACAATGGAGATAGGCATGGGTCGGTATGAGATTCTGATGGTGTGACAACCTTCAGCACAAATATCACGGTTTCACAGTATTACGGCATTGCATTGGCAGCTACAATTGTATTATTTTCAAAATGTCTGCGTAAAAAGAAAAAAACATTTTCAAGTGAACACAATGTATTTTATTTTGAAACACACTGTGCACTGGCAGGGAGAAGGATTTCTAAACGGTGGTTGAAAAACAGCTCACACTTAGGAACGGTATGGAAGAAAATGGTAGAGGTATTAAACTGTGACTTTTTCACACCGGGGTATACCTTGAAAACAGCAAGTGGCCCATGCCTAATGGAGAGCAATTCCACCTTAAATACTCTTTTCTTATTTTGTACATACTCCAATGTTGCTTGACAGGGAAAAAATGACAGATGATACATTTGACTGTGCCAAAAGTAAACACATACATTCTCTAAAGCTTGAAACATAGGAGAACACAGAAGGGGGTGACATCGTTGCTATGTAGACTACACACCTAGCCAGCCAGACACACCCTAGCTGACACACTGGGCTACAGAGATACTACTTGGTGACTTGGCGAACTGCGATTGGCTGCTTCTGGTTCCTCTGATAAGTTTCTGATGGGGGCAGAGAGGATGTAACTCCAGTCCTCTAAGTACATGCATAGCCCACTACCGCGCTGTGTCACAAAGTAAATGCAAACACTATCACTGTTGGGAATATATATATATATATATATATATATATATATATATATATATATATATATATATATATATATATATATATATATATATATATAGTCTAAACAAGCATAATACGGCCTGATCATTTAAATAACTATCTAGCATTGCAGTTGTGATATCAGTAATGATCTATGAATCAAAGCCATAGAGTGTATATAGAGATGGACGATGCGTCTCCACCTGCCTAACATTGCACAAATGAGAAGCCAAAATATCCAGCCTCCGCCATCTTGTAATTTTGGAGCCAGTAGTGAACAGGCAGTGGAGATGCGGCGTCAAAGTCCCGCCCATAGATCCACCTTACCAATCACAGGTCAATCACAGCTGTGTTTTACTCCATTTATATGGCATTAAATAATTAATTACAACCAACTTATAAAAAAAAATGAACATACTGTACATCAGCGTGATGAGATCTACCTAAATGACAGAAACTGTCTTTGGGAAAAAATGATAAGATGTGTAATTTAACGTATTTGTTTGGCCCATGTCCCATCCGCTAACATAAATGGGTCGGGGTTTATGATCTAAACTACAGCCAGCCACCAGTGGCGGGTTGAGATTTTTTGGCTTCACTTTTTGGGAGTTGTCAAGCCGTCCATCTTTAGAGTCTAGGATCAAAACTAGACCAAATGTGGTAGATACCTATGTGCCCATATTATGAAATAATCCCTTTTTCTGGGATTTGAGATGTTATTTTGTTTCTCTGGTGCTTCCTCATGTTTACAAATTTGGAAAAAAATACGGTTTCTGAATGTCCTCTGTCTTCAGTCTCCGGGGGAGCTAATCTTCACGTCTACCTAAGTCACTGGCCAAGACCAGGTGGTTAACCGTAGTAAATCCCAGTGCTAGCACGCTAGCTCGTATTCAATGACAAAACAATGCTACAACACACACTAGTTGACCATAACCTCCAAAAGAACTACTTCCTGTCCCTGTTCTGCAGGTATTCCCCAAGTGGTCCCAGTCTAGAAGAAGTCTCCCAGCTAATCCTGCCTTGGACTGTCCAAAGCTGGAGAAAGAGTTATCTAGCTGATGGGATCTTTTCTAGCTACTGAGCATGTGCAAAATATAAAAACAAAGATAGTATAGAAGTGTAATGTCTCACTCTGTAGCAAAAACAGAGACCTAAACACACAGGGGGAAAAAGGATCTGCAGCAATGTGCAGTACAACAAAAATATGGTGTTTTTTGAAAATGAAACCATGTAAACCTATTCTGATACAACCTCAAAATACAATTATGAACCTGAAAATGAGCAGAATATGGGCACTTTAACCCCTTGCATCAGGCATAAATCCGCCATAAGGATTTCAAGCAGATAGTGAAACATATACATTGTTGTATAATCTTCTTTCTTGCCAGTTAATTCAACAACCCTTTGAACATTTTTTTCTATTGCCATCCCAGTGAAATTCTAATGAGAATCCCACGATTCCAGCATTCCTAATGGATGCCCTTATAGACCACAAAATCTAAGAGGAGGTGAGAGCGGAAGCACATGGCAATGTAACGTCCGTGTCTGAGCCTTTGGTGCGTAGGTCTACATTTATGCATGGAAGACAAATGTGTATGCATTTATGTACTGTACATGTGGCACACAAACACGTTCTGTTGTTCCGCTCTGTGTGTGCATGCATGTAGAGCATGTGTAAGTATGAGGGTAATTGGCGCAGGGGCAGATGTAGGGACAGACTGCAGCGAGAGCCCCACCACATGCTCCATATCTGGGCTTTGCTGTCTGGGCGAGCCGCCATGCCTTTACACCCCGGCTTGGCATACAGAGCAGCGCCAGTTGCACGAGGCAGCGATCTGCGTTTCGAGAATGACCGTATAGTTTTTAAAGTAGAAATGGGAAGAAGGTAGAAGTCTTCGGAGGCGAGGAGAAGAGAGAAGAAATGGCATTGTTCCACAGGAATGTAATCGTGATTGATGCGTCAGGGGAGTGAGTTCTCTTATCACCTCTACTCCTTTGCCAGAATATGTCACAAAGTAGATTAGTTTCATAGACAGAGGGAGGGGATGGGAAAATACATCACGCCAAGAGTCGGGTAAATTTAGAATGACAGAACATAACAAACAAAGCCAGGAAGTTGGCTCACAGAAAAACGTGTGGCCGCTGTGTTTCCTTAAAGCAGCTGGGAAGAATCAGAGTTTATGAGAAGAAGGAGAAAGCACACATGCACATGCACAGAGACAAAATGATTAGGGAAAAACCCCAAAAGCATGCAATATAGCAACAATTGTTGCTATATTGTACATATCAATTGTATACAAACCTGGAATAATGTTTTCTTTATAGCGCGGAACAATGTTGTTTTGGCTGTTAAATGCAAGAGGTGCAATGAAAAACGGAAGAGCTACTGGCAGTTCACTCAGGCCTGGTTCTCTTGACACTCATGTGTGTGTTTGCCGCCAGAAAGTTTAATGCAAGTCTCTTTTTTAGACCGGATTTCCACTACCTAACGCTTCCTTTGTGTGGGAATTCCAAACTCTGGTGGATTTATGAGGACTATGGTAAAGTGCTCCTCAGATCTCTGCAGGGTAAATCCAGACAGCTAGCTAGACTATCTGTCAAATCAGAGTTTTCTGTTGAACAAAAACATTTTTAGTTTTAGTCAAATCCGATCTAGTTATGTTCCACCGTAACATATTCCTTCCCGAGGCAATTTCCCAGCTACACATTGCATGACGATTGTGATTGGTTTAAAGAAATGCCAATAAACCGGAGCCCTATTTTCTGCTGTCAATGCTGCGTGGACTAGCCAGACCCTCCTCCGCAGCTCTGCGGCGTTGTGGAGCAAGGTCTGGCAAAGCGAGACTACTTTCAGGCTAATCAGTGGTCTCTCTTTCCTACTAACACACTCGTTCTCCTCCTGGCCCCTCTCGCCCTCCACTGCCTGTCACCGCTAATCCTGCTCGGACAACAAGCCTTCATTAGGGTCCTTCCAATCCTCACATCCCAGACAGCTAGCTAAGCCTGGCCGTCATCAGATAACCAGCTACCATGGCCTCTTCTGGAATCTCTTTGGGAAGGAGTTTTATTTTTTTAGTTGAGGGAATGTCCCCTTTAGGCTGAACGGCTGACTGCTCATGCTTCCTGTTTTGGAAGAGAAGGACAGGATGAAGGGGTTCCAAAAGAGAGGTGATTGGAGTTCGAGGGAATAGTGGTTATTAATCTGGGGATGTAGGACTTTAGCTCTTTAATGAGGAGCCGTGTCGAGACACAAGCTCCAAAAAGCCTTAGTCGGGGTCAAACGTCAAGCCTGAGCTCATGTGACTCTTTGCTAGAAGACGCTACGTGATTATGAGAGGAATGCATATCAAAGGGCATCCTCGCCTGGCTTGTAGGCCGCCCAGACCAACTTTCCCAGGAGAAGGAACTCAGCGAGAAGGGAGGGCTGGAGGCAACTGTCACATCACATGAGATGCCAGCAGATAACACCTATGAAGTGAATGCACAGATCGGTCTGCCTTTTACAGACCGCATTGATTATGCGTCCATGTGGACCGAAAATCCATAGCCATAGACAGGAACATGTTTTAATCGACCCGGTAGTGACTGTTCAGAGACAGCAGAGCAAAGGAGGATGGCTATCAAGAAATGATTTCTATTTGTGCAGGGAGAGCTGAAAATCACAGGAGAGCAGAGCTACTCTGGCCAAGACAATTAAAAGACCACAGGCACACACACAGACACACACACCCATCCATGCACACACCTTAAGTGTTACGGCTGTGTTTAAACTGGCAACAAAACTTAAATAAATCAGACTTCACTTTCAACATTTTAGAACATACTGTACATTTCACAATACAATAAAGCTCACATTGGATTGTTTCCCATGAGGAAATATTTAACAGGGAGAGGAAATTATGTTTGTTTCATTACCAACTTTAACTCCCCATGTCAGTCAGATCTAGTTTTTGAGAATTTGAGAAAGAATTTGTGTCTTTTTGAATGTGAAAATGTTCCACCAGCAAGGGTTAGCTTTGCAATTTAAATTTACTAATGTGCGATTAGAAAGCTTCAGAGGATTGGTTAAGGCACAGACACACACATAGAGAGTGAAGGCAGGAAATACAAATACTGATACTAAAGTGTCCCCCAAACCCCAACACCTCGAGATGGAAGATATGGTAGGCTTCATTTGCATCTCTTCGAAAAATATGCAAAAGTATCGAAACCTGAAGATGGAGAAGATGAAGGGCAACAGTTGGAGCTCTGGACTCAAGCTGTGTAAAAGATTGCCAAGAGCAAATGAAAAAATTACGTTGGAATGTTATTCATCATACTCGAAGTGTTGGAGAAGGGGGAGGGGTGGTGCCTGCGACAAAGTCATCACTTCTTCAGGGTCAGCAGTGACTTAATGAAAGTGAACATCAGTCGAATAATTCCAAGCGATCACATTAAATGATTTTATTCAAACAGTTTTGCTAAGAATCATTTGAATGTCTGGAGATGAGTTAAAAGTGGCTTTGTGGTGTTTTTAACCAAAGGGATACGTTAGAGAAAGTGGCAAAATAAAAGGGTAAAGGCACAATTATGAGGAAAAGAAATTGATGAAATGGGAAAAGGCCGAATGAAGAGGTTGAGAAAGGGCAAACAGAACGTGATAAGTTGCAGTGAGGGGAGGGACGGAAAGAGACAGACAAATGGAATAAAGACAAATGGAATAAAGACAGGGGGAAGGGAGCGGCGGTCTCACCGTGGCAGGGAGTTGTACTGTCTCTGTGCTTGTTGGAAACCATCTCGGTCCTCTTGCTGCTGTTTCTGGACCTGAGTCTCGACTGTTACCGAATGGCGTCCGCTCAGCGTCTCCGTCCCATTGCTGACCTGTAACATCCACCACAAGGCACAAGTCAAAATACGCGCAGTCATGACAGTTGACATTTCTATCTTTGGACAGAAATCTGGAAACAGAACAACACACACACTTGGATAATGGAATATATTTCCCTCTGCACAGCAGGTGCTTTGGCAGTGTGATACCTCCTGTGTGTTGGGCTGCGCTCAGGGAACAGGCGGTAAGTAGGTGTGATTCCTTGATGACAATAGCACTGAAAAATGCACCTGTGCCAGTAGATGAAAGGTCCCCTGATACTTTTTTAAAAGGCATAATTCCCCAAAATGCAATCTTTCTATCAATTACAAACCTTTGTTTACTAGGATACCAGAAAGAACCGTTCGCAATAACATTCTTAATGCAGATCGACAGCAATATACAAAAGATTTAAAATAACCCTATTGGCCAGAAAATTTGGATATTTCTTTGTGGAAAAGTGAAAAAAGGTCTTGACATTTTCATGTTCAGAACAGCAGATGTTCTCTTTGAATTGTACCAGTATCACAAAGTGAGTCTGTTATATTATAATAGTATTATATGTAGCCTCAATGCTAGCAAGGCTAGCAAGTTTTAAGTCACTCTACAGCTTAAAAGAGCTTTGTTATCCCAGTTTAACTTGGAGTCTTTGATACCACGTGTCTCTTGCTACCACAGCCAGAATAAGTTCCTGATGAGTTCTAATCAGTTCAACACATCTCCCAATGACTTCACAGCTCAAAGGGACTATTGGAAAAATCATCCATCAAACAGCCACTACTAGTGTAGAACTACAAGTCTTAGAAAATGTCATGATGGTATCAAAAAGACCCAGAAAAGGGAAAAGGCTTCAGAATGATCTTATTCTTGGAATAAATCAATGTTTTTCATTAAAAGTGAATGTCCATTGTGTAGGTAGACCTTTTTTGCAGGGGAATCCATTTCACGAGTGTACAATACTTCATAATAATTGAAATGGCTTAAAAAAAAGTTACGTACATTTTTGTTTTTGTGGTGGGCTGGGAACCAAACAAATCTGCAAAGCTCATGTTTCATTTGCACTGGCTGATCCGTCTGCCACCACGCAGTGTGCTATGTATTTCTGAGCAAAGTAAACTAGTCTGCTAAAGGCATGAAAATATAGATGAATATCACCAGCCACTGCTTCATCTCCCAGTTTTGCGTGTGACTTGACTACACACCAATAACCTGCACCAGCGCGCATGTGTTTGTTGTCTGATCACCGGCGGGGTTGACATGGAGATATCATCTCCCTCAACACTAGCACGCCACTAACGAGCTGGCTGATGAAAGAACATGACAAGCCAATTAAACAGAGGCGTGCTGAGGAGGTGTAGCAAGCGTGGCTTGACCAAGTGTCAGTTTTCATGAGGCCCGGACGGTAACGTGGTAGGCAGGTGGGTAATGTGGTAAGCAGGTTTTATTGGCCAGCTGAGTTTTTAAACAGAGCAGCCAAAAAAAATCCATGTTTGGTAACTTGGGAAGAGATTTTTTTTAAATGTGGACAATCTGTATGTATGTGTTTATGGGGCGAGTGGTAGAAAAGTGGTAACAGTATATGACAGGAGGGATTGACGGTGTAAAGTTGTGTTGGCAGATGGATAGCCCGTCCACTAGAATGTCTTCGTGGAAACATCTTATGTTCTTGAAATGGCTGCTTTCTTCCTCACCTGGACAGCTGCAATAACAGTGCAATTACATTTCACTCAGCGCTAATAACAAGTCATTGCTCAATCTCTCCCAGTCCTAAAAAAGTAATAGTGTTCCACATGGGTGAAGGGAATTGGACTCATATGTTTCGAGTTTCGCTGCAACAACACATTCCCCACGGCTCACAAAAAGTGTAAAGCACATAAACGAATATCGGATGAACAGTAATGGAAAAGAGAAGAAAAAGAGAAATTATCTGTGGTGGTGAGAAATTAATTAGTCACGCACTCTGAAAGTTTTTAATGTGATTTGAAAGGAAGTGGTGAGGAATCTGGAGGTGCTTGCCACTTCGGTTTAAAAGCTGAAAGGGCTGAGGTGGATGACGCCATGCCAAGAGAAATGCATGAGAAATAGCCAGGAGAGAAAATCAGTCAGTGTAATGACATTATCCAGGGAAAGAGAATCAGATTATTCCATGTTAGGCCTGGAATACAATGCCATATAAAACATGACATTTGTTGAAATCAAATCAAAGCGACGTCCGTGTTCGTTTTTATCCAATAATGTGAAAAATGATGTCAATACGGCACACTTCTATTTCTCCCTTGTTTCTTTGGTGGTTTCACAGACAAGGCAGGGAGGGAAAAAAAGAAATGTCCACGTGTTCAAACATAAAAGTGTTCACAGACGGTGAGTCGGGGGAACACAATTGGGAAAATTATTTGCAGCTATCAAAAATCCGGGACAAGGAAAGCAGCTGGGAAGTCGTTGAGCTTTTAATGTTCCAAGGTGTAATATTCCCTGATTTAGAGCCGGTCACGGACCTTTCTGATATCAAAGCAGGTTGCTGTGATGGGTCAGCAGCACTAACATGTGCTTTATCGCCCACACTACGCTTGGTGCTGTTTGTAGCCCACCACATAGAGAACAGTTTCTGTGCTGTACACAAAAACACATGGAAGACATTTAAGTTGCTAATGGGCAAACAGAACAAGAAGAAAGTGAGAAAATGGTAGTGAAAGACCACATCCTGATACACAGTCGGATAATGATGCTCTCTTAAAGTCCTCGACCCAATTCCACCAATTTATTATAAGCTAGCCCAGTTCATTTGTGGTCGCCGGGGTGTGTAGCTCCGGGCTTAGTATCCATCTGAGAGCAAGCAGTGTGGTCTGCTATTTCCCAGTCCCAAGCCCAGGAAACCATGGTGAATGGTTGAATTGGTTATCTCCAGATCACTTAAGGACTCCACAGCATGCACAAATGGCAGAACAAAATGTTTGAGTCTTATCTTCTATTGGGAAGATATCTTGTGTGGAGGAATGTGTGTGGTAATAGTGCTGAAATGTATTATGTCTACACAAGAGAAGTTTAATCACTTTGTTCGCCTCTCCTGAACACACACACAGACACACACACACAAACACACACACAGACACACACACACACACACACACACACAGTATGTGTATATTGTGTAATGGCATGCGTACTGTTCATATGCGTACATGCATGCCTCTGTGTGCAGTTGGGTCTTGAACAATGCATCCCCCCCCAAAAAAAGCTAAATAATTTTATGATTATGATACATTAGATCAAATGTGCTGACAAGTCCTAATACCTATGGCAGTTGTAATCAAGAGATCAATAAACCATGCTTGCTACATGCACACCAGTGAACAGCAATATCCATAATTCAGCCGTGCAGGCTTGACAGTGAGCGTTAGTGGAAAAGCGCTCGATAAAAGCTCGATCACAATCATGATAATCGGCATAACCAGCTGTGGTTCAAAAAGACAGTCATGGTATTTCTTGTGATTGAGATAGCAAGAAGCCAATGACACGAATGAGTCTACATGTGTAAGATGCATCTTATAGAAAGAGAATCCTCTCAGCACTATAAATACGCCTCACAGATCCAATCAAGAGTGGTTAAAAGATTTCCTTGCTGCTTATTACAGTGTGTTATGGTCCTCTTCTGAGGTCTCCTGAGGTCTGTCAAACTGTGAAACATAGCTTGCAGAATCCACCTGCTTGCCTTTAAACACAATTACTATAAAACAATATGTGTGAGAATGACTATTCTTGTTTCAATCATTCACTTGAAAGTACATGCAATTATTGACAAAATGACTTTGTTAAACATCTTACATACAGCTCTGCTTGGCAGCATCACACAATACATTCCATGTATTGTGTGACTGATTACAGACTGGTTACAGCCAAAGGCTCACACGCTGCCATGGCACAGAGCGCCTGGGAAGTCAAGTGACTGCGGCTAAAAGTGGCTTATTCTTCACATGATCACATCGAAAGAGGTTAGCTGTACACAGTCGAACACACAGAAACATGAAAGCCCCGGATTCAGAGTAACTCAAGATTGCATAAACAAAACAAATGCTTGTAGACGCATGTATCCGGTAGCAGCAGATGGAGCGATAATAAAAATGAAAAGAATTCACATAAATAAGGGCTTTCCAGGCTGCTGTCGTGGTGTTTGATCAAAGGTACCAGCATGGCGCTCACGCTCCTCTGTGTGGTCATGCTCATTGGCGTTCAAACCCAAAAGCACAAATTGATTTTATTGCCGCAGACAGACAGAGAGCTAGAGAGAAAAAAGCAACTCTTTGGAAAATGCATAGCTCTCTATGATGAACATCTGGAAATCCCCTCTCACAGAGCAGAAGGGAAGGACGGAGAGAAAACATGCCAGCTCTAATTGTGTGTGCCAGCTTGGGGGCTACATGACAGACAGGCCGTCTTGTGTCCTGGTCATTATTCTATTAAGGAGAAGTCGGGGGTTAGAGGACTGACCTCAGCATTGTCATTACAGGCGCACACAGCAGACACAGCTGAACTCAGTATCCAACACCCCAGAGACAAGCCAGTGGTCCAACTCAAAGGGACGGAGCCTCACACCTCAACCTGCTCCTCTCTACCTGGTCCTCATTCTCATCACGGTTGGGCAAGTTATTTCCAAATTCTAATACATTACAGATTACCAGTTACTGTCACTTGAGAGTAATTAGTTATATTACATTATTGCTGTCTCTGAAATGTAATGCTTTACACTACTTTTGCATTAGGTTTGAGTTACTTTCACTAAAATAACCGCGGACGTATACCTAGCTTGTGAATTTCACCACGGCTTCAACAAAGTCTTATCTTTATCCACTATAATAGGCCTACATCATAATCTTTTCATAATATGCTAAATTGTTAATATGAATCTGCGAAATAACTAAAGCTATCAAACAATTAGTGAAGTACAATACTTGACTCTGAAATAGATAGATATAGATATTTATTGTGTGACTGATTTTGCTGCTGCAACACTGTCATTTACCATTTTATTATATTTATTGGTTGAATTGTAGTGAAGTAGAAGTATAAAGTAGGAGAAAATGGAAATGCTCAATTAAAAGTACCTTTCAGTTGTATGGAAGTATGGTATAGTTACTTTCCACCGCATCTGGTTCTGGCTTTGACCACAAGAACAGAGACAGAGCAGCAGCTCGCCTCAATAATAACTCCTAAAAAGGGAGTATGTCCTTCTTGCAAATGTCGAATCAATCTTTGCTGTCACCTCAACCATCGAATACAGCAACAGGAAATAACACTCAGACCTTTGCAAAGTGCCGAAATGTGTTGGTGAATTCTTAAAAAAACAAAACACAACTACATTTTGGGTTAAAATGTGTTGTAACTCACGCGATTTTTGTAATGCGGTACTTCCAACACTGATTCTCATGATCATTTTCTTGTACATATTCTTCATATTGAACCCCAGGCGTCTGGAAGATGCAGACACTCTGGTCTGACTGTCATGTTTTATTTCACAGCAGTCTTAGGACTACAGCTTTAGCCACACCATGGAAAACACTACAGTTTATGATGGATAACGGCCGACCAAAATGTAGGTCGCTGAAATTCTTTCAGGAAGACTTTACACTGCTCTCTTCCTAAAACAAATCACCTGTTGGAGGCGTTCACCTTCCTGTTAAACCAATCAGAATCAGCCACGAACTCCAAGGGCCAATCGCAGCGTCACAACCCTGCTTAAAATCTGTTTCTCTACCTGCTGCTCGCAGCTGTCATTTCAGGCAAACCCGCCGCCTCCCCTTCCACCTACAGTCATCGTCACCCAAAAGTCACCCTGGGTCTTCCTCCCCTTCCGCCTCCAGTCATTGTCACCCAAAGGCACCCTGGATCTTCCTCCCCTTCCACATCCAGTCATCGTCACCCAAAGGCACCCTGGGTCTTCCTCCCCTTCCACATCCAGTCATCGTCACCCAAAGGCACCCTGGGTCTTCCTCCCCTTCCGCCTCCAGTCATTGTCACCCAAAGGCACCCTGGGTCTTCCTCCCCTTCCGCCTCCAGTCATCGTCACCCAAAGGCACCCTGGGTCTTCCTCCTGTAGGATGCTCCGTCGACTCCTTCGGTCTGGTCTTCGGGTTCCTTTGCCGCCACCCCTAGCGTCTTGACTCCATCTAGGGGGATTGTCTTGGGTTCCCTACCCCTTTCACAAATTATTCTATAACGATGGAGTCTAAGCTCCAAAGACTATACATATTATTATGCGTATGTCCAATAAACCTCTGCATATCGGCAAACAAGTCTCTCCCGATTGAAATTTCTGACATGCCAGAAATCCAACAGATTGTCTGAGAGCCAAGTTGTTGTCGGTGGCAACCAAATTGGCCCTAAAATCTGGCTTAATCGTACAGTCCACACAGTCCGTGCCAGCTATAGTTGAAATTCAGAGTTAATTCTTAAAGTCTGAAAACAAAACAGTCTCACCTATACATAGCTGTCATGTAGCTTTCAATCACTCAAATTACATTTCACTTTCCATGGCACCATTTGCTGATGAAGATCAATGTGACCGAAAAACTCCAGCTACTAAATTAGGGTGAGATTGTTTTCTGGACAGCAAATCTGAGATGGTTCTGCTATACATTTATAAATATTACAACCGAGCCATGCCTTGAGATGTCAGCAGCCGCTCCTGTCCTGGCTTGTAGATCTGTGTGGAAGCCATTACAGTCCTACGTAAGCTTGTGTAATCAGGGACAACGTGCATCAAAGTGCAGGGTTGCGGACTTTGAAGTGGTGGAAATTTAACAGTCTTCTCAAGCAACTAGCTTTTTCATGGTTACATTCACTGAGTGTTTTGAGTGTCTCAGATGTTTTACTTTCATCACTGCGGATAAAATTCAACAATGACACAAACCAATATATCCATTGTAAAAAACGAAGAGATATCACTTTCTGGAAAGAAAAATAAAATAAAAAAAGTATCCTTCATAAGTCAAAACAGAACAACGCCACAAGGATGTTTTTCAAAGTGGGTCAAATTATGTTTAGTTTCATAATTAGTTTAAAAATATGCACTTTAAATATAAACTGCAAGTGAAGAATAAAAGTGTATTTCTCCAGTGTATTTTTAACACTGCTTGTACATTTCTTGTACTTTTTCTTCTTTTCACCAACAAATCCAATGGCCAAATGCGTCATTTTCCATTTTTAACCTTCCTTGCCCTTCTATCCACAGTTTCCCCTGGTTTTATATCAAAATGTTGCCCCATTTGCCTTGAATAGAGCCATTTCCATCCTTCTTTTGAATGATACTAAGACAGGATTTCCCTTGAGGTTTTCTAATCGGTGTCAACACATAGCATCGGCTCGCCTGCATCTTTTCTAACAAGCTCTGACTGCTATTGTGAATCCTTGTTCACAGGACTAAAATAACATAAAAGGGGACTGATAAAATAGTCTTCAATACGCTGGGGTAGGCCCTATATCATATTACCAGTGGAGTAGTGGGGGTATGCCCAACAATGTCAACAATCACAGGCAATTAGGAGCTCAGAGGCTCAGAGAGACAGACGGAGACTGCTTAGTGCTGAACAAATAGTTAACATCTTACAATGAGAGCGAGAATAGAAAGAGAGATTAAGAAAACAGTGGCGAGAGATGTCTACTTTCAGTGATTGCCATCCATCAGTAGGACTAACACTAAAGGAAATTCATAGCAAATGAAATCTGCCTTACTCTGTATAAAAACATGGAGTGAAGTGGAGCTGTTACAGCTAACCCAAACTCATTCAGACAGTAGGAAGAACAGCAAAGGATCCCTACCACGTCAGACCTCCATGCCAAACCAATTTCTTTGACATACCGACGCTAATAATTGGATGCCAGCTATTTTTTTTTTTAAGATTATTTTTTGGGCATTTTAGGCCTTTAATGGATAGGGCAGTTGAAGATGTGAAAGGGGAGAGAGAGGGGGAGTGACATGCAGCAAAGGGCCGCAGGCTGGATTCGAACCCGGGCCGGCTGCATCGAGGAGTAAACCTCTGTATATGGGCACCCGCTCTACCAACTGAGCTATCTGGGTGCCCAGATGCCCGCTATTTTAACTTTCAAGGTCTGAACTTCTGACCCATATTTTCAAAAATAGCTCTGCTTGGTGCAACAATTAGCCATATTTCCCTCGGGACCAGGTCATGAAGGTCACTGGACAAAATAAGCTATGTCTGTCTCAAGCCATTAAACCGCAGAAATATTTAACCTCTAACTTCTCCCTGCTTTATTGTACGGGTTTGGGTGATAGTATTTGGTCATTGTTAAAGGTCCCATGACATGGTGCTCTTTGGATGCTTTTATATAGATCTTGGTGGTCCCCCAATACTGTATCCGAAGTCTCTTTCCCAAAATTCAACCTTGGTGCAGAATTACAGCCACGAGAGCCATTTTGTTCTCTGAGAGGGCGAAGCAGAAAAAGGGAAAGTAACCATGCCCATTTTGACCTCATGTTGGCCTATCTGAGCTTTCATTTTCTCAAAGGCAGAGCAGGATACCCAGGGCTCGGTTTACACCTATTGTCACTTATAACCACTGGGGGACCATAGGCCGGCTTGGGGAACGCATTTTAATGTTAAAAAAACTCATAAAGTGAAGGTTTCATGCCATGGGACCTTTAAAAAAATAAGAGGATGTATAACCTTAAACAAAGTGTCAACCAATGAGTTATATCACTCCTAATAAAGTGAGAAGTTTGAGTTAAGTAGTAGCACCGCTTGTTAAGATTGTCAGAAATATAATTGAGTATGTGGAAAGATGAAAGTGTTTCCTTACTTAAAGTCTAGGCGCAGTTGCACAGCAGGAAGGAATATGAGATCAGGTCTGAATGAATTAACTAAGAAATTAACTTGATTACATTTTCCCAATTATGAGGAGTAAATCCCATTGTTGGTACAGATCAATCATGGAAGAGGGGAACGGCTTAAAACAACTCTCAAATTCTAATTTAAAAACTCGTAATTGAAAAAATCCCTTTAATCAAGTGTAATGGAAATGAAAATGAACAGTGCGCCAGTCTGGCTTCAATTTCTCTCCCCTTACTTTGCCTTAAAGTCACTTGCCATCAAATGTTCCTCTTGTTCCGCTGCTCCTTCCTTCTCGGGACTTAGAAATTAGTCAAAGAAATTTTGGCAAAAGTTGGGACAAGTTTTTGCGACATGAGTCAGATAGTTACGTTAGGAATTCAAATGCTCAGTGTTGTTTTTTCACCTTGCAACATACATCAGTTTAAAAGAATACAATGTATACTTTAATATTTGTATATACTGTATATGTGATGAAATGAACTGGGTAATAGCTATACAAAAAGGAAATTTATTTTTTAATTTGTAGCAACAATGACATACTAAAATCTTGATCTGTTTGTGCGTGTTGCTAAAAACCCTATGTAATTATCATGCTGTGTTACAGAGAAGTGCACAACTCTGACCCAGGTAAGGTCATGTCACAAGTAGATACTCAAATAAATAAGATTCAGGAAGAAAACTATTTGAGTGTGGGAAATCCATTAAGCAGCTGGTGGCTTTGGAGAGTCCAGCGGTGCATCATGGGGAATCACTCTTAAGAGGTCTGAGTTTAGGGTATTTTAGAGTATGTTTATCTTGGTCTGTGCAGCTCAGTGCCACTCTGATGGAGCGCGGCGCCTATCGAAAAACTCACCCAGGACTGGTTGAAGCTGTAGGTGTGCCTACGGTCATCGACGTCATCCTCATGCCTGACCTGCTGGAACTCATTCCTTAGCCTTTGTATCCGGTCGTGGTTACTGGGAGCCAACTGACTGCTGAGAGAGAGAGCGAGAGAGAGAGAGAGAGAGAGAGGACGTAAGATACTGGGACTCCATTTCTTTTTATAGATTCTTTTTCTTTTAGCAGTTATCTGGAGGTACTTTTTCAGCTAGCCCTCACTCATAAATAACACCTGCCACATTACTCTGTTGTAACTGATGCTTTTTCATATCTGAATAATTCACTCACCCACCCTAACACCTCTCTAAATTATCTTGAATTGATGATTTGACAGTTAAGGTTCCTTTTGCATCCCTGTCTGACATGCCAATGTTCTTTTTTTCCTTCTTCTCCTGAACATCCCCATAACTGAAAGTGTCCCTCGTGTACCATTGTGAGTGATAGATGTCCCTTTTAGACTGCAGAAGAATGTTGGCCTTTTATGGTGCACAGTCATTAGACACTGTGGAAAACCCTCATTTACATCCCCTTCATTAAATGCTTTGAGGGGCCTGTCAATAGGAATCAATAGCCTTCCCTCAGCTTAATCAGGCTCTCCTTTTATCACCAGCTACAGAGGCAGCACATGACAAGATGCATAATTATGGTGAGACAACCGGCTTGATAATAGGCTTGTACTTATGCATACCACAAGGATGAAAGTCCCAAAGGTTAGGAATTTGTGCCGGGAGGCGATGGGTAGGGTGAGTGAAGGAAAGGGAGATAAAGGTAGGAGGGGTGTTCTCGGGGATGGTGCTGACTGAAAAAAAGAAAGGCTAATCAAGAGCATGTGAGAGAAAGGAAAGAAACCAAGTCTGCCAGGACCTGTTACCCTGTCCTTCTGTGTCCTCCTGAGGACCTTTTACAGGTGGCACGCCAGCAGTGGAAGTGATTGCTTATTTGGGCCCAGAGGATTCTGGACGCAATTATGGTGATAATTACAGATTAGAATGAGCACAACCTTCTGATGATAATGGGCACTAGGACATGCTGCCAATCAAGCATCATTAAAAGCACAACAAATAGCAGCTCATAAAGGATGAACGGATCTTGGTGCATGCCCCTGAATAGCACTTGGAGAGACACAAAGATCATGTTATTCGTACTGCTTGATCAAAATCAATTGTATTAGTTATAGTCCATTTGATTTTCATAGCTTCGTGTAAGTGGGAGTGCAGGGAGCCTACATTAAGCCTTTTATGTGGATGTGGGCAATTAAGTGGCTCATTGAGGTGTGAGGTGGCATACGCTTCTAGGTTGTGGGGCGATGATGAAGTCCCTCCAATACTGTTCATTAGAAAATCAATGTTCACTTAATATTGGCAAGAGGTTGCAATGTTAAATAAAATAAAAGTCATAACTGTAGTATAAAACAACAGAGCTAATAAAGAATGGGATTCCGCCTGCTTTTGCTCTTTTATCATCCACTTTTAACTACAAAGATAGCACACAAGAGTAATGTGAAACAATTATCAGCTGTTTCTGTATGACTGCCAATGCTACGTACTGCACATGCACATTGATTTTATTTTAAAATCCCCCTCAACATGCATGTTTTAAAATTTCCCAACAGAAAAGTTCGAAGAAGTGTGTGCGTCTTACACCGGACATACACTCACGCAGCTCAAAATTGAGAAGCATAAGAAAAAACATGTGCAATTCTGAATTAATTTTCTTTGCCTTTTCTAAATAAATAGCTGCTCATATACATTGCAATACAGTATATGTCATCTTCTCTGCTTGAGAGAGAGGTTTGATGAGATTGTAACGAGTGGGAAAAGAGCAAGCATAGATCTGGGAAGTCCAACGCATGCAATTAGTTTAATCCCTGAGGCCGGGCAAAGAGAAGATCAGACTCCAAACAAACAGCCTCGTAAATTTTTCTCTTTGACCCTACAGGGAGGGTCAATGCTCAGCATCTCAAACGTGCACCACTGGGCTAGGAAAACCAGAGGGGGCTTTGGGAGCCAGCTGGGGATCCAGAAAAGGGGCCACAACCCAGGCTATAAACAATATACACAAATCCATATACACTTCCTACACAATCGAACATATTGCCCTTTCTTCCACCCATGAAAGCATCAATAAGGATATTACCACATATTTGCGTGTGTGACGTATGAAGTTCTGAGGAGTGGAATGGGAGATCAACAAAGGCAAGATTTCCGGCAAATTGAAGAACTAGCAGCAAGGTACTTCAATATATTTTTCGAATGGAAATTGCATTGCAGAGGGACTGGGAGCAGGGGTGTGAGGGGGGGGGGTGGGGTGGGCATGGCAGTACAAAGGAGGCCTAGTTTATCTGCAGGAGGTTCTCTTCTTGGTCCTCCAGCCACCATGGGACTCTTGGAAAACCCTCCATGGAATTCTTCAGTGTAAATATATTCATAAGGTAAGAAAACAGAGCTGGAAAGCACTTGGGAGGAGTAGGAATCAAGCACAAAGAGGCACAACTATCACTGTGACACCCAGTAGCAGGCCTGTCTCCATACATAAAGAAGATGGATTCGGCCGCCTTCCCTGAGAGCTCCCCAATGCTTGGACCCCTCAACGTGTAATTAGTCAGCATGATCATTGCCGATGAATCTTCTGTCACCGCTCATAAATTCCCCTGTGAATACATTGTCTGTAATGGGCCTGAAAAACAAGAGCTGCAAGAAAAGATTGGGGGGGGAAACTAGTGGTAATTTGCATCAGCAAACCACCTCAGCAATTTGGATGAATATGCATCACTATCAAGCAATAGAAAGGTGTAAAGGAACATGAATGAGGGCTGATCATCAGTTTGCAATAAGCCATGTGTTTGTGCATAAGGGAAAAGGTCACAGGTTGTGTAAGTGTATTTGGTTACAGGCAGGCTTTCTGCATCTTGATCGTATGAGGTTGCAGGGCTTGGCCCCAGTGATGTTTTTGTTCACCCCAAAAGCCCTCTGTTAAAATTTGAGTCAACAGAAAATGGGAGACCGCACGTAAGGTAATTAAAAAACATGCAGATAAAGTATCCATATGCCGCATCCTTTTCCCAGACAGTATCTTCATGTGTTTGTGACTGTAATGTCAGCATTTGGTCAGGTTGGCCATGTTGCTCCAAATGCAAGCAAACATACCCCGGCAACACAGAATGACACACAGATGCAGAAAGAGACACACAGAAGCCGACACACACACTCTGCCTCTCCCTGTCTCTCTTCTCCTCACTTTACAGACACTTGCATTCTGTAAAGTCACACCGCTGCTTTATTTATAGCTTGGCTGAAAGTTTATTCCAAAGGCTTATTGGGAAAGGTGAACGTATGAATTCATAGACATACTGTGTCAGGTCAGACAACAAGTACTCAGGCCTATCTGAACAATAGCAGACATTCTCCTGATTTCCTCCTCCTGTTGCTTCCGCTCATTCTCATTCATTATAATGCTCTCAACTCATTCTCTCCCTTATTAAGGAAGGATTACAAAAAACTAGTTGAAGTAGGATAATGACAAGGAACAAGAAGAAATAAGCCTCAAGCTTTTTGAACTTGTGTTGAATAAAGCTTAGTGAGTATATCACACTTTTTATACATAGCACTTACAGTGTCACAACTTATAAAAGGAACACATTTGGTAGTGCTTATGTTTAAAGAGCCAATGGTGTGCATGCGTGTGACCCCTATCCCACCTGTGTTTTTCAACCTGACCTGTTGACAGGGGTCATGAGCCCTCTAAAGCTGCAGTTGGGGGTATGTGGATGCCTGTCTGTGTAATAGTCATCCTTTGATCCAGGAGGATTTGGCAGATGTCTCACACACCACAAGGCTTAGGCCAAGGATTCAAACTATGGCATAGTCCCCCTATTGCTTCTGTTGGTGGATCAAAGCTGTGCTGAGTCTCAGCAGGCCCTATAAACACTGCCACTGGCCAATAAAAGAGTAATCCAATCACTGAGAGTGCAACATTGGTCACATGAGCATACCTGAGGTCAGGGGCTAGTCCCAGCCAATCGAACGAGACAGAGAGAGTGTTATAATCCAGGGGGTAAAATTTCAACAGAAGTTTGACAGAAGTTCTGAGAGTTGTCATTTCCAAAGAAAGTGAAAAGGGCTAAACTGTTGGGGATTCAGCGTGACTTTAAAATCAGACAGTCTGTCATTTCTTATCTGATCACTACTGATTGAAATTCTATCAGATTATCTGTTTTTTTGCTCCGGCCCCAGTATCTCCACACGGCAGATGATGGTGCGGGCTTCTTAAGTTTGGGCCCTTTGGCAATCTTGCATCAAGTCAAAGGCTTAGCTCATCTTTATTCCATGGCCCTGTGGACTTTCATTTATTTCAAAGACAGAAAGATGAGGACATTTTTGGGGGAGATGGACAGCCTTTGGGACCTACCGCGATGATAGAAAAAGATTACATCTGCATTACCGCTGGTCATTTTCGAATGGGGGAAGTGCCAAAGATAACACTTTTTTAGTCTTCAGAGGAAATCAGCATATATCGGCCACTCTGCCATGAGTCTTGCAATCCAACAAAAACATTTGAAGCATATAGCCGTCTCCTGGCATTTATATTCCCCTTCACTTCTGTCCCTTATTCCATCTTCTTTAAAGTATCTCCTAGATTTTCTTTTGCCCCATCCCTCTCATTTATTCATTTCTTATTCCTACCACATGTTTTATCTCTGAATGCCTCAATATTCCTCTGTGGTTACGGGGATAGGTCATGAATTCCCTTCTGTCCCCCTCATCCTCTCCCACTAGTCTAGTAAGTGACAGCTGCAGGTTGGACAAAGGCCTGATAATACCCTGGATTTGTGAGGCTCTGACTTCACCCATGTGCTCCTTGACTGATGCACTGACAGCGGTGCCTTGCCAGCTTCTAGATGAGCGCCGTTGCTGTTGTTGAGCTGGGTGTGAATGTGTATCCATGGTTCCTTTCAAACTCCAAAGCAGCCCATGTGGGCTCCTTGGGAGTCCTAAGAGGCCATCGTCTGGGATGCTTGCCTAGGCCATGGGGGTGGTGTGACTGGGGAGTGTGGAGCTCTGATTAGCAAGGGAAGGAAGCAACGCCTGTAGAGCTCCAAGAGGCTGATCAGCATGGCTGGCCCCTGGTGTACCGTTCATCTCTTGCTTCCCTAGTTTGAAAAATGAAAAAACAGCTCTGCCCTGCAGGCAACCACAAAGGACCCTCAACAAGGCAAACACAGTTCACAGAAAATGAAGAAAATAAGTATTTCCTCAGCTATCTCTTTGTTGCTTTAGAAAGCTATACCTCTCAGTAATTCCTATTTGCCTCAGCACACATGCATCCTGCCGCCCCCTCTGCTCCAACTTCACCCCAATTTGTTTTATAACCCCAAGGACATGTGCTACAACCACTCTTCTCTACACGTCATTACATTTCCAACAAACGCTTCTTTCTTTCTCTCTATTTCATTCTTTTGTTTGAGGCATTGCCAAAATGCAGGTGCAAGTGAAGAATTGGCCTCGCAGCTGTCTGCATTTCAGGGAGACACCGCCGTTGCCTTTTGCCCAGCCTTTTCACTGGAAAGTTTTATGGCTTCAATTCTAATAGAAATGCACCAGATCTGATCAAAGGTGCTTTTGTTTCTGCATGTTGGGGATGTTGTGGATGTATTGCTCATGGTTAGAAGGAAACAGGTGTTACATTTTCTATAAAAGAGGAACTAAAAGGGCTTTTGGTTGTTTGTAAAACGTCAAATGCTGTATCTGGTCAGTGCCTGTTTGGCTTTAATGCTAAGGAAAGAGGACAGAGGAATGGCTTGAGGCAATGGTGTGGCATGGACAGCTGGATACCCAGAACGTTATAATGACTACAAGTTTTAAAAAAACTACATGGATGCTAAGTTGCAGTCCGGAAATGGATCAATTATTCAACTGATCCTGTGCAGCTGCACTGACATGCCAAACATGGCTTTTGGTTCCGAGTCCAGGTGTCTTTATTTTGTTTATAAAAATATTGGAGGGAAATTTAAACACAGTTTAGGAGAGGATGTTGTTCAGCTTTTCACAAATTTAGACAGCTAGCAAACGTTACGCCGACGTTTGCTAATGATAGCCCAACAGTGTTAGCCTAGCCTGCTAGGTAAATATTACGACTGCCTTGGGAGTTTCCTATGTTGTCGACATAAGACAATGAAATATTAAGCTTTGCTCCTACAAGATGGGTGGCTTTTTGTCACGTTACACACAAAGCTAACTGGCTATAATTAGCCCGTACGTATGCTGGTGGAAACAGATAACGTTGCGTAGCCAGCCAGCAACTTTGGCAGTAGAGTTTCGGTGAGCTAACACGACAGTGTTGTGACCCACAATCAACCTCTGCTGCTAAAAGCACTCAACCAGCAGTGATGTTTGAAATGGAGACACACACATTGTGCCTTTTGAAAGATACAACAGCGTACAAATATTTGCACTGTTGAGTGTACTGTGAAAAATGGTTCCCATAAATTTCTCAGATAATCAGAATCTGTAAAAAATTGATTTTGCTCCAGTTGTCAGATTAAATGACATCAAGGGGAATGGCTATTCTTACAAATCCTGGGTGTTTTTGTTTTGCTTTTGTTTCAACAAGTAACCCAAAATGATTATCTTTACACTGTCATGCATGAGACTTTTTTTCTATCCTGGACTTGGTCTTGAATTGGACTCAGATCTCTTTGGACTTGACTTGGTCTCGACTAGTCCTAGTCTTGGACTAGTCTTGGTCTCGACAAAGGTGGTGTCGACTACAGCCCTGATATATAAGAACAGTCCATTTACGTTTAAAAAAGATACTCCACAAGATTATTTTCTCATGAGTTGCATCAGACCTGGTTTCCTTCCAACAGCAGCGTCCTTTCAGTCCTGATCCACTGATCTACTGCGTTAAAACATAATACAATGCTTGCAGAGCGGTTTCATACAGCAAATAACATGTTAAAAAAGGGAGAAAGTACAACATTAGGACAGCATGTTGCGCACTATTTTAAGGGCACGACTCAAATTGTATATCGTTGATAGACTTTTCTACTTTTCTGGGAAGAATGGCAGAACAGGCAGCGTCTGACTGACAGCTGCGTCCTCCGTGAAGAAAGAGATGAACTTTGAAGTTAAGGCCCGTAATCCCAATCCATTGATTCAGAAGCCCTTGCTCACTCTGAGAGCAAGAGAGAGTGAGACTTGGAGTATGGTTGGGACTGCATAATGTACACACACACACTCAAACAGGCATGCCTACAAGTCAAAGTAAGTTCAGAGCAGTGCCACTTTGTAAGGAGACAAAGCTGCAATGCATGCTAATGATTGCAGCTAATCACGTGCTAAAGTTGCTGGATCATGCTCCACAACTCTCAAACAGTAAATCTTTTTTTTTCAAAGAAACATACAGACAGTATGAAAACATATGTGTGACAGTCTTGTAACAAAGTGAACAATTCCCTTCAACTGAAATGTTCACGTCTACCTCTGTACTGTTTATGCTGAGCAGAGGCATCTGATGAGCCATCAAACCTCTTCAGGGTAAGAAGAGTGAAGAGTAGGTCTTAAATAAGGTGTAAAGGGCATAGGCTAAAGTATCCATCTAAACAGGTTAGATCATCTTTTATAAGCCCATCAGGCCTTAAAGACCGCTTTTATGAGATATCAGCTAACTGGACACTAAGAGACCAGAGGAGAAGTGAGCAGGGGTATACTATATGACCATGGCTTCCAGTATACTCTTTTATGGACCATGACACCAAAATATTTGGTCTAAGTATAAGTTGGCGCCATGAAATATGAAATTGGTTGCAGTTTTTTTATATTAGGTGACCTAAAATAAATGTCTAGTGAGGCTGATGTGCTGCTGCGACAAGTCACCTTTGCAGGTTTCTCTTTTAAGTAGCACTCCAAAACCCAGAGAGGGCTAGAGGTCTTGGCGGAAGCACCGGCTAGACGACAGCACTTAGACAAGAAGGAGCCGATTGGATCTTGAGATGAGTTTGTGCAGCCGTGTGCGGATGCATCAAGTGCTCTGCGTAAATTAGATGCCACGTCTGAAGTTAGGCAGTCTTCTAACTGAAATTGTGTGAATTTATGTGGAATTAAGGAGAAAGCAAATGAGTAGAAGGAGTAGAATAAAACTGCAAAAGGAACTAATTTAACATGTTTTGGAACTTTGGGGGAATAGAAAGAGAAAGGGGGAAAGCTACTCTCTGTGTTTCTCTATCTTGGAGTACTGCCAAAGCCGAGTCCCACAGAAACAGTCCTACAAACATCTCCAACCTGTCAGGCCAGGTCCAACTGAGCTCATCACACAGCTGTGTGACCCTGCACCCCCCTGCCAAACCCCTCCTTCCCACTTAACTTACTTTTTAACTTTGCATTCTGAATACTGCCTGATCCTTCAGCTGCTCTCATGTGCTGGAATGCCCACGGGCAGCTTGTTAGAGAGACATACGTTTTTAAAGCTCAGCGTACCACACGCTCAGCACAGTAGCAGGAAAACAGACGGGCTGGAGGGGAGGAATTCAAAGACGGGTGTTGGTGTGAGCCCCCGCTATAAGCCAGAGAATGGAATGGAATATTACTCACATGAAAGAGTTGGTGAAGTCAGCTCCCATCAAACCTCATCCAGTGTGCCATTCAAAGCTTTCAAGTGGCAGTAACTTGTCCTTTACTGTCTTGTTCACGTCTAGGCAGTGCCTGCATGCACTTTATACGTAAAATAAAAATGTCTTGCTGTGTTTTCAAAATACTGTAATCATCCGACAATTTGTCTATGGTCCGTTTTTCAAGTTCTAGATAATTACAAGTTATAAATGATTTTCAAAATATTTTCCGTAGTGTATGAGGTAAAAGTTAGCCTGTTATTTTTCTTGTCCTTTTCTTGTTTTCCTGGGAGATGTGTATTTTCAGTTATAAGTCTTAAGAATAGTGTTTGTTGTCTAGAAGGCTATTTTTTTTTTTTCAAGATGGTTATTTGGGGCTTTTCCATTTATTAAAGTGACAGTCGATAGACATGAAAGGGGGAGAGATGGGGGGATGACAGCAAAGGGCCGCAGGCCGGCTGCCCCATCTGGAAGGCTAAGAGAGCGCACTCACATTTATTAGAGTTAAGCTGTTGTACTGATGAAAAGAATGGAAGCTAGACTAGCTGTGGAGTCCAAGGGTTTTCATATCATGTCCTGTCCTGTTTTAGTTTTACAGTATCCTGCAGGAAGATACTGTGGATTTAACCTTCTTCTGACTAGGGGTCGGGGACAAAATCAATCCAACGTTGTATCGCAATATTTTCAGTGGGAATACTGTATAGTTACATAGGCGCCAAGTATCAATCTTTTATTATATACAGTCTGTGTTGGTCAGTTTGTCCCATTTTGCAGAAATACAATTGAAGTGCTGAACAAAAAGAGAAATGCTTCTTTTTCGATAAAACAGACATTGACAAAGTTTCCTTTTGGGGACATCATTTGAAATTGGGAAAAATTAGAAGTTGGAAAAAAGGTACTACATTGAATATACCACAGACTATTGCAATATGTCGCAAAATGGCAATAATGGCATAGGTATCGTGATGATATCGTATCAGGAGGCGTCTGGTGATTCCCACTCCTGACCAACCTGTTTTCACAGAATTACGTAAAATGAACACGGCCCCTCAACTCAAAATCTGTGGCCGTATTACAGAATCGTGAAAAATTCTGTGATTGGCCCACGGAAGAATTCAGTAAAATAAACATGGCCCTCGAAGTGAAGGAAAAGATGAAGTTGATAGTAGGTTTTAGGAAAAGTAGAAAGCAACTTTACATTACACGTGGGACATGATCCCCGGGGATCCTATCGGGTTACCCATCCACCACCCAACCAACCTTCTTATGCAGATTTTCAGGCTTGCATTGTTTCCGTGCCACCACCACGTAATACGCTGGTTACAGTTTGTGATCATTTTAGAGAACGTGAGAGCGGGCTGCTGTGACACGTGGAATAAAGTTGTTTGTGTTTTCCCAACTCAACATTTGATGTTGAGTGGATTGTTGTAAACTACATCAGCTGTACATGTGTAGCCCAAGCTTTTTCTGCAGTGACACCGAGGATTCCACAGTGTTGTGCATTTTCCTGCCTCCAGGCAAACATTTCTGTGCTGATTGTGAAACACTTAAAAGGCCGCAGGTGACTTCTCAGCACCACTTCAAAATATGTATGCAAAACCTTTAAAAACAATCCCCGTTTGCAACAATAGTGGACTGTTACTTTGACCGAAATGAAAGCAAGTAAGCTGTTTACTATGTGTTTCAGAGAGTTCACCATCTGGTCCCTGCAAGTGGATCTTCACACCATACTGTTATAAATGAAAAACAATGTTATCCTGTGGGTTTGGAAAACACATAAGAGCATCTATGCTTTGGAAGATGTTTGTGTGTAATGCACTAGATAGATTAAAACAATGGTATGGCCCTTTAATGCAAATATATGCAAATATATCAGCATGTGAACGAGCAGATGAATCCACTCCAGATGCAGATATTCACATGCAGCTGACCCTCTCTTTCTCGTTGCCAGAGTGACACACTCTCACTGGCTACCTATAATGAAAGGCTAATATTAGATTTCAAATGGGCCTGGTTGTTGAATTGGCCATATATTACATATGCATTCAGAAATGTATCATTTGACATCTGGTGCATAGTTTTCAGAGAAATTGGTAGGTTTTACTCTTTCCTGTGGCATTTCTGGTAACATGTTAACTCGCTTTTTAAAATCCCCTTTTAGCAACTAACAAACCAAGCAGATATCCTGTTTTTTATTAGGGCGTAGGTCCCCCAGGTTTATTCTGGAAGTCCTACACCTGTAAAGTATCTCATTTACTGCAGCGCGGCATCATACTGTGCTGAATGCAGACAATCGCTCCCTTTCCAAATGTCAGTGCCTGGCGCTCAGCAGGCGAGCCATGAGCAAGAGGTAAAAAATTCATGCCAGCCCTCCGTAGCTCTCCTTGACGTCCCATGCTCAAGCAACACCCAAGTCTTCACTTCCACGACCCCCTGTTCCGCCGCTACTTCCTCTATACATAATTAACAAGAGAGGCACGGTAGGATGCACGTCAGTCAAAGCCTGGCTAGAGCCAGGGCCACTTTAAACAATAACAATATTGATAGTGGGTGTAATAAAGCAGAATTAAAAAGATGGACTCCAATGATTTTTTTTGCTGTCGGCCCAGCTGCTCCCAGCTCAAAGTGGTGAGGAGGGGGGATGGGGTGGGGGTATTAGGACAACTACTTGGTCGTACTGCAAGGAAATGGATGGGAATACAGGAAAAGGGGGGAAGGGAATAGGAGGTGAACTGTTACCCCTTTCCAACCCACGCTATCCCCTGGCGTCTTGTACTGGCTGCTCTCCTGTCTACTCCATTACTGAATGAAATTTTGGAGCCTTCTGAGAGCCAGAAAGACAGAAGAGGCACAAGGTCAGGGTATGTGACCTTTAGTAATGGCCATGCAGACAGACGAACCCAAGGAAGAACAAGATGAGGCCGGCAGCATCATTTCAATTTAGGTTATCAATGTTGTGTAATAATCAATGGGAGGGTCAAGAGGTTGGCAAATAGTGACAGATGGGGAAACAAAAAGAGGAAGAATGAAAGGATAAAAATGAGAGAATCATAGTTAAAAAGACTAATCATTGTTCACATTAGGGCTGCACAATTAATCGCAATTTTATCAAAATCACAATATGGACTAGTGCAATATCCAAATCACAGGGGGGCGCAACATTTTTTGAAGGCAAAATATGCGTCTAACCATTCTCAATGAAGTATTGTGGGTCTGCAGAGACGTCCTGGCCTACGGATCCTATCCTTCAGACTACAGAAATCCTCCTTTCTTGGTACAGATCCTTGCAAAAATCACACTATAATCATTTACATTTTTTAAGCTTTAACTTTAGTCAATGCAAATGAGAATAAAGATACAAACATGATCATTCCCTTCAACATCATGAATCATATCGCGATTGCAATATCAGTCAAACTAATCGCAATTAGATATTTTCCTCATATCATGCAGCCCTCGTTCACATAACAATATTTAAATTGATTTTTTCTATCCTTAAACACAATGACAAAAAAGAATCATGAGCATCAACAAGGGATTTGCATGAGATAACTTTATCAAGACCTTACTTTTTCTAGTAAACAATAATTTCTAATTCATAATAACTTACTGTTCTGTATTTAGAACGTGTTAATTTCTCTTTTTTAATACATCTGTATGCATCAAATACCCCTGTCATATGTGGGTTTTAAAATGCTTTAGTGCATCTTTACCAGTCCATAAAGTCCCAAAGTCAAGCCAGTGAGGGAGAAATCCTACTATCTCCCATCAACCTCCAGGAGCCTTACATATGTTAATGCCCATTCAACCTGTGACCCTCACATTCATGACATCATTATCAACCCAGCCAGACATAATGTTGGCCTGTCACCACCATGATCTATAGCCACAGTGGGTCTGTGCATTAATGAAGCCGTAACGTTGCCTTAAACTGCGAAAGCCGCGACAACTTCAGCATAGCCGTCACTCGCCTTAATGTGAGTACGCATCCATCATCTCGCATCAGGCATCAATCAATCAAAAGCCTGTGTGACAGTTGGGGGCCCCCCGCCGCCCAATCCACCGCTACTACCCCCGTACACACACACACACACACAAAGTCATTGGCTGTGATTATGATCTCAATTATCATCATGACTGTGGGCCACCACTTCAACCTGTGACCGACATGCTAATGAGGTGCAATGGAAGTCAATAATCAAGGGATGGAAAAGGCCATCGGGTGCCGGAGCGGTCAAGTATAATTATATCTTTGAATGCTAAATGGTTTAAATGAAGAAGCTGGGACCCCTGCAGAACTACACAGGAACTTGTTTGAATTTTTTCTTACTGAAGAATATGTGTACAAATTCCAAAAGCTGATCTTGTGACATTGCAGCAGAGCCAAATGGGATGTTAGAGTGTCTTTGTTCTCCCTAGAGATTTAGTGGGCCATAACTGTCCATGTTCAGCGCAGAAAGCTATGAGGTCAGCTGTGACAAGCTTTTAGTCTACAAGACAGTTGCAGTGGCAGCGTTCCCAGATCACACACATGCTTACGCACAAACACTCCACACTCCACCCCTGAATAGATGAGGCAGCAGCGAAGGCAAGTCTCAGTGGTCCTTTCTTTACGCTAACAACAGAGTGCTTTCCTGTTTGTTTTTTTTCTTTCTCCGCCACAGGGATTTGAACCAGTGAAACTTCAGATGGGCTTCGGGCCTCAGCGATCACACAGATATCTAATAATGTTTCTCCATGCCTTTCAACAGAAGACAGGCTAATAAGGACGACTTTGTCATGAGGCTGGATTGTTAGCATTTCAAACAAAGAAGTGTGATGTTTAGTCTATTTTCTTTCTCTCTGCAGGTGACTATACAAGGCCTTTTTCAAATATGAGCTGTTATCACAAACCCGATCACAGTGTAATCTCTTCTAATCCTCCAACAAAACTGTCTCTGCGTCGGGAAAAACAGAGCTGTGATGAGAGTGAGAGGGGTAAAATATGAGAGGAAAGACAGTCCGAGTCTGTAGCCTCAATAACAGAAATTCCACATCTTCTGTCTGGCCTTTTAACAGTCGGGGAAGGAGACTGCAACTTCACAAGAGGGAACTTGGAGTGGATATCACAGGGATGGGAAATGAGCTATGGTGGTTCCCATTAAAACTCCTCTGCCTGCGTGTCTCCTTCATCTCATAACACAGTCCCTCCCTTTGGCAAGGCTTCATGTTCATAGGCAAAAACCCTATAAGGAGACACTTTTTAAATGTGACACAGCAAAGCACTCAGCCAAGCTCCTAATGAGAGAATTATTTAGGCCTGGTTAGGTGGCTCACTTTGGCACCGGGGGGTTTATGATGCACCTTAAAGGAAGGGAGCCGAGAGGCACTGATGACAAAACACTGTCACCTTCAGGTGGTTTAAGGAATGGGTGACAGGGAACAACGTTACTCCCTCAGTCCCAGACAAGCCACGGAGGATAAGCCCCGAGTGCTAATGTAAAAAAACAAACAAGCGGTCATGGGTTCGCCCACAGATGGCCTATGTGGTGGCTGATGTGTGAATGAACGCACCAGTGAGTCGGAACTAAATTAAGATACTCAGACTACATCTGCCTGCGTACACACACGCAAGCATACACACATATGTGCATACACATCCACGTACACAAAATCGTCATTAGCACTAACCCTCAGCACAGGGAGGGAGGGGAGGGGGCATGGGAACAAAAGCATTAAGTAGGAGTGAGCCCTTTAATTATAGGCTAGTGTTTGGAGAACTCTCAATAGAGCTGAGAACAATAGAGGTATTTGGTAATGCTAAACCTGCTGAGTTAACACATATCCTCCAGGTATGACAAAGCACACACACAAACACACACGCACACACACACACAGACACACACACACACACACAAAGCCAATGGCCACGCCATGGACATGAAGCAATCATTGCAACGTTGGTAATTGAGAATGGCTACTCCAAGCAGAGGAAGGAATGTCTCAAGCACATTTAATTAGCTTCCCCCCACCTAATATACTATTTACCATTAGCTTTAGCATTTAATTTAAAGCTGCTATGTAGAAAGTACTGACCGGAATATCTAATTACCAAATTCAATGTGATACTATAGTTTCATAACTGCAGGAAAGACACTACCAAGTGGAAATTAGTTTATTTAATATTGTTGTTCCTTTCATGTGTCCGTGGGTGACTTCCTGTGAAGACCAAAACCACCTTTCATAGGTGGATACATTAAAACCATTAAATAGACAAATACACAATTTCCAACAGTATGTACTGCATGTTCTATAATAACTAAAATAGCAGCTTAAATGACAGTAAATAGTTCATTCAAAAATGAGTAAATTGGCTCTGTTATGGTCTCTGAGTGTGGTGAGTTGGTATATGGGTCCTTGTAGTGGTAAAAGTGTGAAGGATGAGACCTATAAATAACTTAAGTGCTGATTGTGAACATATGACCATATGAGAAGTGGCAGCCTTCCCTGTCAGTGCATTTGACAGGCTTAAGGATAACTCCACATGCCTGGCAAATTGGATTGGAGCTCTGGTGGCTTTGGAAAGAAAAAAAAGAGAGATGATTCCTTCCTCACTTCCTCTCTCTTCACCTCTATCTTTTTCTCCCTCTCACTTTTTCTCCCCACCTTGAGAAATTCTAAGAAGTGAGTGAGCGGGTAATAGTTTCCATTTCATGTTTAAAGTCAGTGTGGGATTCTCCCAGAAGCTGCTAAATCAACATTGGAGCAGATTAAAGACCATTATCACCTTTACAGTCCATACCCATTTTCCACCAAAGCATTGGCAAGGTGATCTTGTGAAGGAGACGGGGCGAAGGACAAGGGAGCAGGCTTTTGAAGCTTCTGATAGCACGGACTGTCTGAAGGACACCGTTGGGTCAACATCATGGAATAATTTAAAACCAAGATCTTCAACACGACTAGAGATGGAGTCCCAGTCTGTCTTTCGCCAACGACATTGTCATCATTCTAAGAGACTGACAGCACAGTTCCAAGTCCGATCTATCACCATCAGGAAAGACTTATTAGGAAAAAAAATTAAATGAGGTCAACAAGTGGTATTGACACTTTTGTCATAGCCTAATCAAAACAGAGGCCTTATCAAAAATAGCTTTAACATGCTATTGCACAAGCTTAACTTATGCCATACTCTGGGATCTTGTAAAGATTAATGAGAGGGGAAAAAAGAGAGAAAAAGCAGATTGATGTGTAAAATGGAGGCAACAACTTCAATGAGCAAAAGCAGCTGGTAGCAGTGAACAGCGGTTGCCATTTGGCCGGCGTTCACAGAATGCCGATCTCCAAAGCAGGGTGTGGCAGCTGTGCCAAAAAAGGAAGGGAAAAAATAAATAAATTTAGCTTCCAAAAGTCGCCTTGACATGGGGAACTTGCAGGGACCGAGCTCTCTTAAAGTTTTGTTTTCACTTTGAGATCTGAGATTAGAGCATTTTATAGCAACTGGAAAAAACACGCTATCTGAATGCAACCAGAAACCATTGGCTGTACTGTCGAGCGTAAAAAAAACACTCCAATAAAATGAAACCGCTGAATGACAACTGTCATTCAATTGGCAGGTTTGTGTTGATGAATGGCCGTATGAAAACATTTACCCAGAAATCAATGGGAGAATCCTTAAAATTCAATCACATATATAGATAAGCCATAAAACTGTCACATTCCTTTATTTCATTCCTCTTCTGCAGCTTTTATATGTGAATATTTATGTTCTTGTGTGTGGCCAGTTCGGAATTCATTTTATGACAAACAGATTACGTTTTTCCGCTCTTATGCTTATTGTAATATTTCTTTAGGCTGTTTAAAAAGTGAAACCTAGTCATTTCCCTTCGGCAGGTCACGATAGTTTTCCTTCACATACGTCCGTATTTGCACAAGGCCATTACAATATTAACTTACCCTTCCCCAAGTGGGTGATTTCCAGACTTATGTAGCATGAATTGGCTATTGCTCCAGTAAGTCCAATATTCTCCACTGCCGAGTTGGTTCAGTAATGATGGCTTTGCACGACAAGTGCTGATGGTCTGAAATGGCAAATTCTCTATAGGCCCTTTCAGATTAATTTCCTGTGTTGAATGGGAATATATACATGAGACAGGCCCACTCCAGACAAGTCAGGTCCCTGTGTATGGGATGTAAGTGGGCTACGATTACGCGACAGCACTGGGAGTAATGAGAGGTCGCACATGCTCTGGTCTGTGTGCCTCTTCAAGAGGAAAATCTCTGATAATGAACTCTTCGTTTTGCATTGCCTACAGCGCTATGGAGATAGGTCTGGCTACACCACAGATACATTCTAGGATAGGAGAAAAAACACTCTGGAAACCAATCACAATCGTTTTAGGTGGCCCTAATTTCTGGATGCAGCGAGAGTGCCTGTTCCAACCAGTTTTAGGAAGGAACTGCCACATATAATATGAAATGAAGTTACACAATACAGTAAAGTGGTAAAACATAACCTGCTCTTACCAGTGTATCACCAGTGTACTTCTTCCAATCCTGCCAATCAGTCCCAAAACCTCCCAGTTAGATGCTAAATGCCGTACACATATTATCTGTAAATCTTTACAATCCTTCTCAAAAAGAACCAAGCAGGTCTGCCTTATGCAAGATTTAAATTTTCCTCCAAACTTGCCATTTTCAGCATGTGCCATTAGCAAAGGCTTATACTTGCAATGTACTTCTCTTGATCCACACTAATGAACTCTAGCATTTTACTCCTCAGCAGCCTAGATAGACAGAAAGAAAGAGAGAGAGCGAGAGAGAACTGGATGAGACTGACACCATCATTGTCACGATCACGATTTAGACAGGCCGCTTCTCACTTCTCTTGTCTTTTCGAACACACAGTAATCCACTCACTACCATGTGTTGACATTCAGCATGCCTTGTCACGGTGACACCTATTCGCAAACAGAAAAACAGAAAAACATTTAACATATCGGTTCATGTACGCAATTCCTCGGCCTCAACAGAGGGACTCAATCAGACAAGATTTAGTGGTCAAATAAAAAGCCGCAAAAATCCAGCTGTGACACAAATACAAATACTTTTGTCCGGAGCAACTTATACCCCCTTATACTCCATATGCACACACTGGCTGCTGAGGCAATACCAAAAGGTGACATGAAAACCGGCAGACTACTGATTGGTTGGATAGAATCCTCACTATTCACTGCGTATCATTGCTAGCGACAGACGGGGGGGGTTTCCCGCCGTGTTAAAATAGTATAATATATATATTTATTTTTTTTTGCTGCCGCCAGCTTCTTTTGAAACAAAAATCGTCACATGCGGCAGTTTCCTGCTATGATGACCAGCCATGCTAATGGAAAACGCCATTAGACAGGTGAGCAGGGAGATATGAGGATCAAATCACCAATCCTGCAATTAACGCTCACTTAAGATGCGGTCATCATTTAGATTTAAATATAATCAGGCAACGTAAGGTTTCCTACAAAACACGTTAGTCAAATTACATGCATAAGAATATCAATTATTTTTCATATACGTATATTAACGATCTCTGTGTAATCGGTGTCATCTAGATGGTCTTTACTTTGGTCTTCTTTACTTACCCCCCCCCCCCCCCCCCCCCCCTGCTCTTCATTAAGATCCTCCCATTGTGTCATATGCCGGGAAGCCCCTTAAGGCAAATTTGTGATTTGTAGTATTGGGCTATATAAATAAAGTTGACTTGATTTAAAGGGGGCATGGGTAACAAAATTCCGGTTGGTGGGAAAACTGGTGTAGTCCAAAATCTGAAGTCACATGTTAGATAGGGAATTGCACACACAAGCACACACACAATCCCAAACCCTGAAATGTGTGGATTTGGATACAAAGCAGAAACCCTTTTACACATCCACATGCATTACACACACAAATATATGCTGTACTCTCACTCACCCCGACTCCCCAAAACTGTAGTCATGCGACAAACTCCAAATCCTTACCCATGAAGAAAAACACATATATAAAGGACACATGTACACACTGGCTCTCTCTCTCTCTCTCTCTCTCTCTCTCGCCCAGCATCTGATTTCACATGGCCGTCTCATCGATCACAGCTTATAACGTCTGAGATGGACAGCTGCTGTTGAGAGCCAGAGGTCCCTGCCATTACAAAGACATCTCATCCATTTACTTGCAGATCAATGGGACAGTTACTGAAATGGCCTTCGGAGCAGTGTGTCATCCAGCCCAGACGCTTTAACTGCTTCGGTTGTGCACTAACTCCTCCCTCGCTCACCTGGGCCCGTGTCTTTCTTCTCAGGGCCGTCCTCTCTCAACTCAGTTGCTTGTTTAAGGGGTAGACTCAGCAACAAGAAAGTGACCCGGAGCAGTGAGTCATGTGAAAGTATGATAGCGGCGCTGGGAGTTCTTTTTTTTGTGTGTTCTTTACAGCGTCACTCCGATTAACAGGTCGCACAGAAACAAAAGTCACTTTATGAATAAATAATGGATCTGTCTGGACACTGCCAAGTCCCCATTTAATTAAATGAAGTCACATTTAGAAGAAAAAAAAGCATGAGAAGAGGGGAGAAAGAAATGGACTCCCCTCCTCATTTGGACTTGAAAGTGAGGTATGATTGCTGCACGGCGGGGGATTAATGACTCGTCATTAAAGACGATGAGGAGTCTCGCCGAGGCTCCGTCTCAAAGTCACCACACAGAGAGGGGGACACTTTGGAACTCATACTGAAAGAAATGCATGCAGGGGGTTCAAAGGAGCCTTGGCCAACATTGTTTTCTATAGGCCTTTTTCTCACGCCTGTGCACTTGCATACAAACACACACATACACATGCATACACATACCCCGGCATCCTTTTCACGATGGACTGACCACTGAAAGCCCTCCAAAGAGGGGGAGTCAAATAAAGGCGTCAGTGGATGAAGATTAAAAGGAGTGCTACATAGTAAAAATCTGATTTATGAAGCTAAGGCCGGGTTGCTACGGGGGTTTTGGTGCCATGGTAACCCAGTGAACGGTAAGGTCAATGGGGCAGTTGAATGAGGAGCCGTAGAATGGGGAGAAAAGAAAGGAGACTTTTAACCCCCTTTCTGTTCACATCTTTTCATCAAGCTTAAAGCCTTTACCAGGCTAACACATAAAGGTAGAGTTTCAATGAAGAGGTCAAAGTCCTCTTCATAAATTAAAAAAGCCTTTCTCATTGTCTCCGTTGTGTCCTGAATGAGACAGGAATTCAAAGGCAACAAGTTCATGATTTTAACTTTACAAAATGGCTCTCTTTATACTCCTGTGCTGTATTTCTCTCTATTGCTCTCTTTCCATTCAGTATCTGCTTCTTTCGCTCTGCCACCTCTCTACTGTCCTTTATTTTCAGTCCACCGCTGTGAAGCCAGTCATTCAGCCAGCCAGCCAGCCAGCCTGTTGTGTGGCACGTCTGTGACCTACTGTGGTTAGTCCTGCTTCGGTGTGTTGTGGTGTTTTGTCTGTGGGAGCCGTCCTGTGCATGCTGCTGTGTCCGGGGCCAAGGCCCTTCCCTATTGTCTGCTGCCATATGGAAGCCAGCACCAACATGAAGATAAGCCTGTCCTCATGCTGTTCCCTGACCTTCTCAGGCACCCAGCTGGCACTAAATGCAGAAATAATTATTATCCCAATTACCCAGGCCAACTCTGTCCCTTATTTGTGTGCTGAGGGTGAATGGTGGGGGGGTCCTTTAAAGTGCTGGGGGAGATACTGTGGAGGGAGGTCCCACACAAAAGGGGACCACTAAGAGGTTGGTCTCATGCTGCCTGATGCACTGTTTATTAGCTTGTCTGCCTCTGTAGAGCTGTAAAGCTGCTCTATAAATTTTGGTGATGATTCAATATTGTACTACTGTCATGGCATATGGGCTGTAACCTCTGTTTGAACCCAGTTGTAGCAAACTGTATTCAAACATGTCTTGTTGAAAGATGCAGTGCAAACCATTGTTGCATCAGGTCGGGGTAATGGTAATACATTGGTGGAGTCGCCAGAATAACTCTAGACTAATCAGAAAGTAATCATAATCTATCTGAATGTGGTTACATTTAAAAAAAAAAAATCACTAAAGAAGTTAAATAAATTTGCTTTTCAATGATGTAATTACAATATTGCGAAACAGGCTTTTACCTTGTCCTTTGTTATTCCATTATGTAGCAAAATACTGAGCCCTCAAACACAGACGCTGATGTAGTAGCATCATTGAAAAAAATAAGGCAGCTGCACAGGACTACTGTCACTTCATTTCCACCTTCCCTACGTGTTTCTCTTTCAAACCATCTGGCTGGACCACGTCTGATGTTTGATGACAGGAGGGCAACATGTCAATGGTTCTACTTTTTCAATGAGACGTCCTGACTGCACAATGAGTTTCATAAATCAACGTTGTTCAAAGGGAAGTCCTTAATTCCTGCAGCAGAGACAGGTTCAATAAAGTTGGCACTAGCCTTTTAAAACCTGCTACTTTCACCTTCTCACCTTCCTCTAATCAGTTCCTGGTGCACACTGGAGCTGAGGAGACCAGGGTCTGAACAGGAATGCTCAACAGATGTTTCAGCCTTCCAACGGCTGGGGCATTGGTGTCATAAAGGCTGTCGGACACGCTGAAAGACGGATGGATAGACAAGACAAGTGCTATGCTTCAAAGCCTGGGCAGGAAGAGGAGAAACGTTTGTGGATTTAGCTCTCTCACAATGGATGTGTTCAGTGGATGTGGAAAAAGCCCTGTGAGAAAGATGTCATTGTTAAGAACACCCCTCACACCCCGTCGCCTGCACCAGTGGAATCTGCTCCAAGAGTCCAAAGCACATGTGGGAAAGGGGAGGCACAAGAGGCCAAAAAAGTGGAAAAGATAAGGAGCCCTCAGTGGCAAAGCAATGTATAGCATGGAGTGTGTGAAGAAGCTCGTGGGTTGAGTCACCATGTGAATACTACCAGACCGTAATGGAAAGCCATGTAGGCGAACCACTCCTCAAGAGGCTGTACTAAGATACGATAATGTAATATTTTCCCACTATAACTTAAACACAGTCAAAGTATGGCTTACTTGCAAACATGCAAACCCTAAACATGTGAAGCAGACACATTTACTTCCAGCCGGTGTACAATAAAAAGTTGTAGATGACGGTACATGAATCATACAACAAAAACACTGAAGACGTCATTAGTACCCAAACAGTGGGCACCATCAGCTCATAATATCTCTGCACTTTTATTGCCTTCTCTCCCCGTGGTGAAATGCTGAGGCTGCTGGGGATGTTGCTGATTCCTCCCTGAAGATTTTTATCCTGGCTGAATGTCACGGGAGCTTTGGGCGCTCAAATCACTTTAGAAAGCTGTATTTTATTGTGCCGTTTCGCTTCAGGGCTCAAGCTCCGAAGAACGGAGGGAGGGAGAAAATATCATTTCCATGCCATGAGAAATGATCTCACTTATCTTCTCGGGATCTCTGTAACGTTTCCACTAGATAGGTAAATAATGAGGTAAATGCCACAATTGGAGAAAAAATGAGGCAGGATTATTACATAGCTCTGCAGACCAATGAACATATCATGTCTTTATCGACTTTGGCCTGTCAGAGCTTGTCCTCTATTTGGTACATAACAAACTAGATCAACATCCTATACTTTACAGCCCAAGGTGTTTTTTAGAGGGTTAAGCAATTTCGATGCTGAAACTGGATCAAACAGTCGTCTTTTTTAACATCGCGAGGAAATCACTTTCTGACTTGCAGTGTCAAAGGGAGTGGCCTGAAAGAAAAGAAAACAACGCACACCTCGGCAGAGTAATGAAAGCAACGGAGGGTGAATTTGAAGAGATTAGCCTGCCAGCACTTACAATTTTAAATGCTTCTATCTGGTCTTGCTTCACTCCATCACATAGAAAATGTTAAGAAGCAAAGAAGGGAACAGCGGGGTTGATTAGAGTGGGGTTGGGGGATTAGGTCTGAGCGAAGGCACTTTGAGTTATTTAAATGTGCCCCCTTTGTCAAGGTACAAAGCCACTGTAGGGAAGGTGCATCGTGACTTATTCGAATAAAGTGAATTAAAAGGCAGAAATAAAAAAGCGACAGATAAGTGAACTCCCCCACCCCCACCCCGCCACTTGGCAGTGTTGGTTAGCTCTTCAGGTAACAGCTTCAGAACAAGAAGCGTTGGATTGGATTTTCCTGTGTTGGCAGGTGTGCTGCTAAAGCAGAGGCTCTATCCAATTAGAGTGTCCATTAGAGTCCCCTTTTAATTAGGGGCACCTCCATGAAAGGTCACTCAGTAATGAAGAGGTGGCAGGGTGGAGAGGATTTGTGATAACTGTAATCTAATGTCACCTTGGCAGAAAAGAAGAGAGGAACTGAGCTCCATACCACAAAGACTGTTCGGATAATGAAGAAAAAAACTTCAGTACAAGCCACTTTGTCAATCACTTTCACAATTCACAAATTTAGGCCTGTAACTTCTCATGACCCTGAGAGACTGTACACAGTTTTTCTGCCTTTTTTTCTTGCCAAGACTGTGATCTTTTCCTATATGTGTGTGTGTGTGTGTGTGTGTGTGTGTGTGTGTGTGTGTGTGTGTGTGTGTGTGTGTGCGTGCGTGTGATGGTGCCAACGACAGGACTAGCATTGCCGCGGGAACACTGACCTTCTCTTTGCTGTGACATCCTTCACAAAAGATGAAAATTACTCCTGTGTTTCTGATAGCCACACTGTGTCATCAGCATGGACAGATTGTGGAAGTGTATGTGTGAGTGTGTGTGTGTGTGTGTGTGTGTGTGCAGAGAGAACTGTTTTGAAAGAGAAAGGGGATGACTTGGTGTCTCAGCAGGGGGACGGAGTCATCAAAGAGAATCCTGAAACCACTCGTCTCCCTCCGCTGATGAGACACTGCGCTCACACTGGTTAAAGCGCAGCAATGTGTGGATACACTTGTGTGTGCTTGTTCATTCCAAAATCCATTGCTCAAAATTACTTGTGAGAGCGTCTGACCTCCATCTGTCGGGTGCTGCTGGTGCCATATTTGTTTTTGCTTCATCTGCTAAGAATCAAAGAATGTAATCCTGTTGAAATGGGTTCCATCACAGGCAGTCTTACAAGAGGAAATGTGTAAGTGTGGCTTTCTGTTTTGTCTGTTTAAGAGGGTGTGTGGGTGTGTGTCTGACCAAGGAAGAACATCCAGGACCTGACTTGTCAGCTGGCTGCCCCACTTTCTGTCTGCTAAAGGCACAAATGCACACAAACACACAGACACACAGACACACACACACACGCACAAAAAACACATACACACTCTTTGTATTTGTGACAGAGGTAAACTACTCACTTACCCCAGCAGACAATGCCCCAGTCTGTCTACAGTACATAAAGATACTCTGCTCGGAGTGTATGCCTGGGGTGTGCATGTGAGTGTGTGGTTCTCTGGCTTTAGGGAATATGTGTTTAGTTATGAAATTCACATAGCTCTTTTAATGCCATCACATCTCCCTGATTGTGTGTGCTGCATGTTACCCCAGAGAGACAACCAGTCGATCGTCAAAACGGCACTTTTTGGGTCTTAACTTTAAAATCAATTGTGTTCGTGTCAATTGCTGAATATTTTGAAAGTTGAGTGTTTGTATTACAGCGACACCAGAATCAGACCACACGTTATTACACTAACTTAAAAATTACCCAATCCAATGTAGGGTGTCCGGAATGAAAATGAGTGTTAGGAAAGTGTTCCTTTCTGCCCAAACACCTTTGCAATTCATGCAAATTATGAACTAAGCTATTATTGGTAAAGTTTCAACTTATAGTCTGACATATCGCTCGGCCAAAAATGCATTATTATTTACATGATTACCTCATCTGGCGCAGGGACCAACTCAAAAGACCTACAGTAAATGAGTTGTGGGCTGATTCCCTGCAACAGGCAGATATGACATTTGTCTTAGATATCACCTAGCATGGAGGTTTTTCAAGTCCAGCTATAGTAAAACTGTTATAAAACACACAATCATATGATTTCTCATCAGAAATGCTACTGCTCTTTTAACCTTAACAATAAGGATCCTCCTGACCCTTCAAGGATTTCTGACATTCACTGAAGTGAAGTATTAGTGTTCAGGGTTGCTATGCTGTTCCCAAGGAATGTCTACCTAGACAATCTTAATTTCTGAAAGAAACACTGAATAGTTTTTGCATGAAAATAACCGTTGAGGTAGGCGCCAGAGGGAGGGGTGTGTTTGAAGCTTATCGGCCGTGGAGGGTAGAGGGACGATGTGAGTGACGTAACACACGTCTGTGTGACAGTGATGGCAGCAGCGCAGGATGGACGAGCAGAAACTCAAAGGGCTCGGGCAGGTGGAATGCTCCGAGTCTGATTCAAAGTGATCCGGCTTTTCTGTCTGCTAAAATGTCAAATGACAAGACCCCGCACACACAGACACACACACACACACACACACAAAGACACGCAGACACACACACACACACACACGCCGTCTGATTGAGAAACACTGCATGACATATCATGGATCCTGACAGGGACTGAGAGCTAAGAGAGTAGCGTGAGGAGAGCGCAGAGCTCCTGCAAACAGATGATTTTGATATGAGCTCATTGCCAAGTCCTGGTTAGAATCTCAGTTTGACGGCATAACAGAGACATTTCAGCCCCTGTTGCAACTGCTTCAAGGTTTGCATAGCCAACATTGCTCTAAGGTGTACGCTCCTTTCATGACAGATGTTTGGACGAAGTTTGAGGTTTGCATGCATCAACATAAGTCATGGCTATATTTCAGTCTTCTTATGAAACAAATGTTTGTGTACAGACCTGTCCTTCCATAATGGTGAACACACATGGGTCCATTGTTGCGTGTATTAACCGTCAGGGATGTCGCCCTGGGTGAAGAGACACCTACATACACTAGGTGCCATTAGAGCTACACAAAGAGTGCAATTTCTTTCATTCAGCGGCTGAAATTGAGAGTCTTTAGGTGATTGCTTCGATTGATCGCGCAGGGGGTAAGGGAGTCGGACACAGAACACCCCGCCATCGACTCCATGCACATGGGAGGGACAGTGCAGCATTGGTAGAAATAAATCATGTGTTAAAATTATATTCTGATGGGGGGCCTTGAGTGCATATTGATTCGTAATTATTTGTACTAACAGTGGCGAGGGAGGGACAATGCCATCCATTACTGTGTGAAAATAGGCAGGGGGAATCAATGCGAGTGGAATAGGGATTGTGGTGAAAAGCACGGCGGCCGTTCCTCTGTCAAAGGCGATCATTAGCCTGAGCAGAAGAGAGAGCCCTCTCCGACATGACCACGGCTTTCTTTTTACAGAGCTCACAGTAAATTACGTTCCATTCACAGAGGAAAGAATTGACCTCACTGCTCTTGAGGTGGCACAGGCGAGCTATGTAATAACAGTGTCTGTGGAGCGGGGACAATCATCCATTGCTTTTGGCCTTTTTTCTCTTGTGTCTGTCTTTTTTTTCCGCACCACTGATATCTTATCAGTTGCAGTGTGATTTTAACACATCAAAGACAAATGGAGTAACAAATTGAGACGATATGAAGAGCAGGGTGGGAAGTAGGAGCTACGCGCACACATAGGAATGACGTGACTTCAAGATGGCCTGGCGTTGACGTTGCAATGTCAAGGTAGAAATTAGACAGAAAATAGGGCGCAGACAGAGCCATAGCAGCCGGACAAAGGCTGTTCATGGTGATCTCCCCTATGTGTCACAAGTGAAATATTTGGCGTTTCGAATATCCTGATGACACACTGTGTCATGCTTAATGCGTCTTTTCTGAAAACACTAAATTTCCCATTATGTAGACCAAACAAAGACACTGTATTAAACAATAACCCACAAGGGCAAAAGGTGTCAAGCTTACAGAAGTAAAGAGGTAGAAATACTGTAAAATAATGCACTGTGTTGCAATACAGTACATAAAGGACTTTCAACTTTATTCCAGGCAAAAACGGAGGGAGAAGCAGATCTAGAGACAAGGCAACAGCTACAACAATACCGTTTCTACTAATTAAGACAGGGAGCTCTGAAGTAAAGAACCAGCAAAACAACAAAGAAAAACTACCTAGTCCTCAGTTAGAAAATTGCAGAACAAATGTGAGCTATCTAAACACATAAACCCAAGCCTGCGGGCCCGGGGAGTATAAACCTGCTTAGCTAACCGCCATGTGCACATTCACCCACACATACACACACACGCACCAAGGAAAGAAAGGCAATCTCATCCTCCCATTATGATTTGATAGCTCAAATTGTAGCAATGATTCAAGTATGGTCCTGTGGGTTTTGTGGATGAGTCCAGAGCCTGTTATTTCACCAGTGGGCACCAGGGGATGGGAAAGGATGCTATTGCAGCCAACAAAATGACCATTAAATCACCGGCTATAAAGCCACTCTGGACTGTGAAAGAGCGTGCACTTACTTCTTGATGTGTCAGGAGCGTGGATGTGAGTGTAGATGTAGTGCTTCGCTACCAATCTTGTGGCTACCTGCGTGAGCCGAACAACTGGGAATTGTTAGGATGGAAATTGTGTGGACGCGTGGTTCGCGTTGCTAAAGTTCACACTGTGTCAGTAAAAATTGTATGCCACTGTTTAACCACTGAATTGAAAATTGTGTGTATAACATTTTTTGCAGAACGGTACAGGTCAGAACAAGCATGGTGGAACTGGCTCACATTATCATATGAAATATAGTGTGCACGCATAGGTTAGGATAGGTTAGTATAGGTTTACAATGTAACTGTTGGGCTATCTATAGCTAAGTTTACATCCACTTGTCAATCAAATGATCTGAAGTTCTGTAAAAAAACTCATGCGAATGAAGATGGTGAAAGTATGTTTCCATCCAACGGCTTAAAAGCAAATAAAAACCTGTGCGTGATGACATCACATGCTGTTTTGCGATCAATTTGTTATATCAAATAGATTTTTTAACAATTTAAAGTGTTTCCATTCAACATTGAAGCAAATTTTGAAGACAAAGCCGTCCACCAACAAATAATCAACATTGGACAAGTTGTAACAGTGCTTATGTGCCAGCTGATAGTGACATATCGAGCTATAATAAGAAAACAACGCTATAAACACATCGCCATGACGATACAGATGCGACTAGCCTTTTATTGTCCCTCCGGCACCGCTGCAAGACTCTTTTTTGAGACCCACGGCTTGTCCTAACCTTTGTAGCCATTTCCTTCGTGAGTTCCCGATAAATTAACTTCCAAAAAGTCTCTTGTCTCCTCGTGCGTCCACTTCTCTCCATCTGACACCGGCCATGTGTGCAAACAGAGCGGAAATACTGTGTGGGAATTAACTAAAACTTCTTCTTATTTTTATTGTGGGGGGTTGCAACCATAAAACAACCTCAAACTTACTCGCAATTCATTGTTTATTCTGCAAATAATGTTTCCCTCAGCGTTTATCTCACTAGCCATTTATCAATTAAGAGAAAATCCGATGAGATTGAACGTATTTCCTTTGAGTCAAATTGTATTGTTTCCTAAGGCATTTTTCAGTAAAAATCACTTCATTGGGATAAAAATGTGTGGATGGCCACATAGCTTATGGAGCTTTGGAATGTGGTGGTGTCTGAACACATAAAAAAATGTTGCCTGTGTATTTGTAAGTGTTTTGTTTGTTTGTAATGCCCTGTCACAGCCAAATATAGACACCACGTTCACTGAGAACAAAGAGACAGATTATTATGTGTCCCTGATTGTTAAATCATTCAGCCATATGGCATACTAACACTAAAGAAGTCTGTTGTATTGTATTATTTATTTCTTCTGGCGTATTGGATGCCGTACACTACAGAGCACAATGACCTCTGAGCACGTGCACCAAATGTTGAGGGCAACCCTAAATGATTCAGGGGCCCAGAGCTGCACATGGGCCCCTGGGCATGACGGATATGATAGATATAGATATAGAAATGTTGTTAAGGGGCCTTGCTGCGAGTGAGAGCTACTTGTCTGAACAACCTGCCAATCGTTACCCATGTTTACCAGAATAACTTTGAGGAAAACCAGGGCATGCTGTGTCTTCGAGATGCCCTGGAGTTGAGTGATGCAGAATACATACTTTGCCTCTGTCTTATTTTGAGGAGCAAGCTAATAGCAACGTGACTTGGCAAGTGTTTTGACTGAATTGTGGACGATGATGCTTCTTTTCCGCGATGGCCTGATTTCTGCTACCTTTCACTCCAAGGTAGAAAGCTCCTGCTGTGCAAAGGCCATCCCTCCCTCTGCGTCCCCCCCTAGCCAGGAGCAACATGGACTGGTTGTGGGAAGGAGGGTTGCTCTTTCGGGGGATTGGAGTGTGTTATGCGGTTACCTGCCTACTGTGCTTAGCACCCAGCTATGAGCTGACATATTGGGGGTGCAAGACTCCCCCTTGTGCTCAGCTGAACAGAGAAAACACAGCACTTCCCCCCATGTGTGGCATCACAACGCTATAAAAACAGGAAATAGCATGGCATGTGATGTCACTTGCTGCACTTGTGGACAAAGCTGCAGTGTAGTGAAAAGTAAAGACACAAATCGTGTGTGTGTGTGTGTGTTTGTGTGTGTGTGGGGGGTGGGGTGGGGGGGGGTAATTTACAATAAACACGCTCAGTGACTTATTTCAGTCCTAGCAGGGCAACAAACAGATGTAAGGAGCCAACTCAACAAGCAACAATAAATCTGATGGCTACAATCTACCACCTGTGAGACCGATGACAGCAACCAGAGGCCAAGTACCTTACTCAGGAAACAAAAACACCTTGAACCGTCGCCGGACTCTGGGTTCCCATAGAAACAACATAGAGAAGGTAAACGCAAACAGCTTATACCCCAGTATGGAGTCTTAAACAAACACGCTGTGCTTTCATCAACTCTAACACCTAATCGTTATTTCTTATTGCAAAATATATTTGAGTGACTATGAGTAGAATCGAAACATTCATACTTCTTGAGGCTTTTTAATCAAATCATTCAAAACAGGTTTCCTTGCTCTGCATGACTCAATGACTCAAACCCCTAATACCGTTCAAAACGCCACAGGTGAATAATGCTTTAAGGTTGTTTCATACAAGTGACGGATAGATCTCCCTCTCTGTGACTTTATGAGGAGGCACATCAAAGGCTCACAATAGGACATCTGTGAATATCTCAACCCCATCCCCGCCTCGGCGCACTGCAAAGGAAAAGGTAAGGGAGCACCGGAGGGAAAGAGAGGAAAGGGGAAAAAGAGAGGGAGAGGCTTAGCCTTATCTCCTACATGCCTGCCTACCTCCAGAGGTATGAGCTTGGAAGGTTTCAAAGGGCTGGGGTTTGGCCCTTGTTGCTGCATTACTGTGTTTCCAATAGACGTGTACAACTGAGGGAGAGGGTGCGTCTGAACCTGGATGTGTCAACTGCTAAAGGGCTTCTTCAAAGTCAGTTCAAATACAAGGATGTGCAGGGGCTGTAGGCAACAGTGCCAAGTAAGTTCCAACGCAGGTCCAGTATTCCAAAGGGCCAAAACAAATCCATAAGGAAAAGTTATGTTTAAGGAGATTAAGAATGAGCAGAGAGCTTATTCTCTCTGCAGAAGATGTGATTAATACCCATAATCGTCTTGCTCATTTAGGATATTGGCGCATGCCAGTTTGAGACCCCTGCACTCCATATTGCATGTGCAATGACATTTAGATAAACAGTTTAGATATACTATTTGCAAAGGCAGACAAAGTTACGTAAACAAACCAGAACTGTGCACAAGCCTGTTTAGCTTTTTTCTCTCTCCGCCAGTTTTGATAAGGCTGCCATAACCTTTTCCTACACTCTTAACTTTCTTTCCGCCGAATCACAAGAAGACTTTTCAGCTCACCTCAATCTCTTAAATCCCTGAGTGTTTACTCAGGAGAAAAGAAAGACTGTCTTTTAAAGTCCGGCTTTAAATGACATGTGTGTAAACAAGGAGACTTCTGGCTTTTCTCCAACGTGAGACGTGATGCCATAATTTCTCCTGACAAGCGGGGCTTCAAATTGGCATTTATCTTAACAGGCCCGGGAAACAGCGCTGCAGTTAAAGTGACACATGTTACGTCTCAGCATAACAAAGGCAGCAGAGCTTCGGGGGGGGGGGTTGACAAGTCAAAGGTCTCCCTCTGTGAGAGGTGACATGGTAAGGATTAAAAATAAGAAAATTGCATTAGTTAAGTCATTATGAGGGGGTTGGGGTGTGACTTTTGACTTTTGAAAAGGGGAGAGAGTGAATCAGCAGCCATGGTAATGGCCATGTGTTAGCCTGTCAGGAAAGAATTATGCTACAGGTGGGAGCCATTCTCAAATGTTTTTCCAGACTTAATTGAATGCAAGTACAAGATAACAGTCTAGTTGTGGTCAGATTGATGATGGAAACAAAGTAAACAACAGTTCAAGTCAATTCCAAGAAGAAAAAAAACCCCCAAAACTAAAGAAACCAAAGCAGTCCACAGTCCAGTATGACTAGTCAGACATTTGATTCCCCATTACTGCTCGCCCAAATGTGGAGGCTACGTAATTCAAATGTCGGACTGTGTTTCTGTCACTGCCACCCATTCACGTGTGAATTAATTCACATAAATACAAGCCTCTCTAGTTGGAATACATTTTCATTACAGAGATGAGAGGGAAAATAATAATCTTTGACTCACAGTTACAGCAAATGAAAGATGGTATCTCCTGGTGCCAATATTTTTCCTCACAGTTATTAAAATGAAAATGATTGCCTGTATGTTGGAGAATACAAAACAGCTGTACTCTCTGCTGAGTGTGTGCGCGGTGACTGTCTTTAAAGAAGCTCAGTCAAAAACAACCATACCAACAACAAATAGAAACTGTCTTATTCATAATTGGAAGAATCTCCTTTCTGGTATCAAACTATATGAGATGGCACACATGATTCGTGACAATATGCATGCATCGTGTACAAAACACAATCAGCTCATCTCTTCGTGTGCCTTAAAAGACTTTTTGATCAGTCTAGAATCGACTCAAGCAAAGCATGTTGCTTGGCTTTCTAAGCAGTGTTGAAGGGCGTATTAAATGCCCCCGTGACCAGAACTTTGCATGCATGTGCATCAGTCTGACTCTGCAAAATAGCGTGTGTGTGTGTGTGTGTGTGTGTGTGTGTGTGTGTGTGTGTTTGCCCCTTGCTGCCTACTCCCTCTGCATCCCTTTCCCCCAGGGAGTCGCCACAGCTGCATAAACCTGTTGGCTCTCATGATCGGCAGGGCGACGCATGGAGACGCACAGTGACAAGGCCTACCTAGATTCATTAGACCTCCTAAGGACCAGATCCACACTGCACTACAAGCTAGTATCACTGCTGGTTACGGTGACACACACACACACACACACACACACACACACACACACACACACACTCAACCAGAGAGAAATGCTTTAGATGGGAAAAACATAGAAGAAGACCTAAATCAATCTGGATACACAGTGAGGCCACCTTGCAGTATATTTCAGACAATTCAAGGAGCGTGACATGTGTTTTGTTTGACTTCTGAAACTTTGCTAGAGTTGAAATAAATGGGCAACGGTAATGGCCTACTTGCAAGTAAACTAGGTTTTGTTTCCTGAAGGCGAAAGCCAACTGCTGCAGTGTGAATGTGTTTAGCCCGGAGGGCAGAGAAGCAGGCTGGTTAGAGATTTGTGACTAGCTGTGAACATTTGGTTGTGAAATGGGAGAAAAAAACAACACCCGGCCCTTCCTCATCAACTACCTTCAAGATGCCCTTAAGCAAAGCACTTCAACTGTGCTATTAGTGGTTAGAATATACAGTACAGGCCGGTTCCGAGTGTGAATATTAAAGTGTTTTGGTTCCAAACAGGGTTCTGATGGAAAAGAGCATGAATGTTCAGTTCAGTTTCCTCACATAAAAACAAACAAAAAACCAAGCTATGTTCAATGACAGCATGTTGCCAAAATACGACAAAGTGTAAAGATGGCAACTGAAAAACATCAGCGTCAATTTTAGCATTAGTCTGTGTAGTTGTGTGTGTGTATTTAAGCCGGTGCCAGGGCTGAGGCAGGACGGGTCAGCTGGCAGCCATGCTACCCCCCCCCCCCCTTTCCAGTATGTGTCTGCTCTGATTAGATGGGGCTTCTTACTACGGTGTGCCAGGAGCTCTGCCAGAGATAAAGACAGACTAACAGATGTTCTCCTTATCTCAGGACCAACCTCAAGCCCATCAAACCCTTACACATACACAAACACACACACACAAACAAGAGAATACTGTGAGAAAAGGTGCTTTTGTTGAGTCTCATTCTGGGAAGCGTCAAGTCTTGCACAAAAATCGGTCTTTCTTTCAATTATGAATACCTATTCATGCACGGGAAAACACAGACTGACACACACCCACAACTGCAGAGTAGTACAAAAATGCACATCTCCAGGCCGTGGTAGCTTCACTTGACAAAGAGAGGAAAGATTTTCCGCTGATCCCCCCGCCATGCCTTCCTCTAACCGCATGCAGTTAGGGCTGAAGTGGAATGTTAAGGTGGCTTTGAAGAGGTGTCTGCTTCGTGTCGACCCGACACAACACACTTATTGTTCTCACCACGCACGGCTGATTATATTATCTCTCTCCTCCACACACCACAGCAAGACAGAGTTTGAGAGATGGGGTGAGGTGAGAGAAGAGAGAGAGAGAGAGAGAGAGAGAGAGAGAGAGAGAAATGGAGACAGAAAAAGTAGTAAAGGGAGAAGGAGAAAAGAGTGGAGGAGGCTCTAAATCAGGAGACAGAGAGATCACGGCACACAGACGAGAAGCAGAGCACCGGGGCCCCCAGGGTTTGGGGTCTATGTGTAGGCATAATGAGCGGAGCCAAACATATCCAGCCTCATTAATTTCAACTATCAAAGCCACCTTCTCCGAGCGCCACGCTGCCTGCTTCTTCTCCCGTCTGCAAAAGCCCTCACTTGTCACCTAAGATCAAACAAGCGAGAAGGAGAGCTAGGCTAGTGGAACCAAGTGCTGGAAAAGACACTTTTTTTCTCCTCTTTTTACGAGCATGGGAGAAAAAAAAAATCAAAATTCTAAGAGAACACGGTGCTATCTGCAGCATAACCAGGCAGAGTCTGGATATAGATAAGAATAGGAATCTTCCCAAACATCTGGTGTGGAACGAAGTAATGCGAACGGTTGAACATCAATATTTATGACGGGCATCTGCTTGGGATGGTAACAAGGAGACCCAGTTTAAAATAACAAAAACACCAAGGGTCTCAAATGGAAAAGTTCAATCAGACTGGAAAGAGTACCACGAAGTAAAAAGTCAATATGCCAATTACTCTCTGTAATGAAAGCAAAAACATTTAAACTGTCAGCGCAGCAATATACAGCTGGGAAGTAATAATCACTGAATGAATAAATGAGAATCCAGCGGGTGGAAAAATTAAACTGAATTAATTTGAGACAATGGCAATAAAAAACGTTTTTTCAAACAAGCCAGACCAGAAGAAGACAGTTGCTGAGGGTTTTGTATTTCCTTGCACCAGTTTGCATCAGTGTTTTTCCTTTTCTTTTCTGCAAGTAAACACATGTCTCATTATGAGATATTTCTCAACATGCCACAGCTGGTTCGAACCAAAGCAGTAACTTTTCATAAACTGCTCCGTGATGCTTTTCAATTTGTATTTGTGGTTTCTGTTTGTAAAAAAGACCCGACTGGTACACACCTCAGGGCATGTGGAGCCCAATACTCTTCCCACAGTGGTCAGACAAGGTGGTCATTGTAAGATTATCTCCATCGTGTGCTCAGGACAGGCCCAGGGACATGCATAACCACCCAAACCTCCAGACCTTGGCATTCAATGGTCTTTCCTTATGTCCCCACCTCCCGGTTTGCGCTGGCCAAACAAAGCCAGCCTTCATTTGGAAAAAAAAGATGGCATCCAACGTTCTGATAATGCCGGGTGTTCACATGTCAAGCGCAGTCAGATGTTTCATAGTGTAGAGCACAGAGGCTGCTTTTGTGGTTCTGAGTTAAACAAATAAACTGACTTTTCCAAAAGCAGAATGCTAGCACTGTGTCGCAATTACTTACGCAACAATGGAGATGCTGTTCATTTACCACACAGCGTCTACCAGTAGATAACCTCTTCCATTAGCAGACAATGCCAGAACAACATTTGTTAACATATGGAAAAGAGCATGGCTTGTATGTCATCCGAGGACACTATCAGGGAGTCTTACATTCCCGATTTTATCGCTGGGACGTGATTCAAGATCTGCTGTTGCTGTTATCTTGGCGGATAATGTAGCGTATCTTTACCGGCTTGTGTTCCAAGCCAAAAAGAGAAAAAAGAAAACATTCCTTGAGTGTGAGGGTGAAAAGTGAAAAGTCTGTCGAGTAGCGGCCAAGTTTGTGTCATGTCCTATCTCAATAGGCATGGCATTTTATCGCCGTATCATCCCCCTCCCTCCCTCTCGGCAGGAGGAAAGTGTATTATAAAAAACACTCTTGTTGAAGTATTAAAAATGGCCACTATCCAGCCATCTAGGTTTACATAGCTTTGCTTCCCTCCCATTTTATCTCTCACTTTGTCTGGACTCTCACCTGCATTTTCACTTTGAATTGTCCATGCTCCTTTTCAAGCACACATGCAATACAAATACAGACCAACAAGCACACATACACAAAGTTGCAGAAATATAGAATCAATACAAAAGTGACTTAACAATGAAAACTTTTCCATCACAAACGGAGACAACTAATTCATACTGTGATTACAGGTTAAGCAACGATAGAGGAAAAAATGAGTAGGTGAAAAAAAGAAAGGATTGCATAAAAATCTACCTATTATTTGACACTGATGGCAAATCAGGTATGGATATGGAAAGCAAAAAGAAACAAAGAAGCCTTTCTCTCTTTGGTTTTTGCCTTGCAGACAGACTTTCACTTTTCTAAAGGTGGAGTGCTGAGTTCTGCAGACAGCGGTGGAGTTTTTCATACAGTGGAGGCATGAAACAGAGAATTCACAAGCGGGGCTGCCAGATATATGAATGTCTGTATGTGGGTGGTGAGGAAACTTGCTATTATCCACTTTTATCAGGGTTTCATAATTAATCAAATGTGTCAGGCCCCTACAAAGCCACAATCATTCCAGCTGTTTTTCCTTGGGGTTTACAAAGGGGTCTGGGGGGAACCTAGCCGGTCATTGCTGTACTTTTGTTGGGCTGTCATTTTGAGTTAAAAGGCAAGCCGGAAGCCACAGCTGTGCAAATTCTATTTTCTTTTGATTTGACTTACTTTCCACAAGTCATTTAGTTAAATCTGATCTTTTGTTCCTCAAAGGCTTTGTAATAAATGCAATTTGAGAAAACTCTGATTTGATTGAGGTTCAAGCTTCATTTTTACTTCATGTTTAACAACTCTAATTAAGTTGAATTAGATTGACTCTCACGGTATATTTATTGCATAAATGTTCATTTTTTAAAGTAACAAAGTAACAACCTTATTTAATAACTGTTTTTGACCTATTTATATGCTTTCTTTAACTTTAAAGGTCCCATGACATGGTGCTCTTTGGATGCTTTTATAGACCTTAGTGGTCCTCTATTACTGTATATCTGAAGTCTCTTTTATATAGACCTTAGTGGTCCTCTATTACTGTATATCTGAAGTCTCTTTTATATAGACCTTAGTGGTCCCGTAATACTGTATCTGAAGTCTCTTCAGCCTTGGTGCAGAATTACAGCCACTAGAGCCAGTGACACAATGAGTTTTCCTTAGGATGTACCGTTTCTATGTCTTTAGCAATTGAGCAGGAGGGGGGGCACTTTAATATTAAGAAACCTCATAAAGTGACATGTTCATGCCATGGGACCTTTAACTGAGAGCGGTGGGTTACTCGGGGTGTGTTAGCCACACAGAAATTAATTTTCTCCGCACATTTTATGTAACAAAATGCATTGATACTGCAGCAATCATGCATACCTTTTTTCATATTTGTGGAAACAGGGTGGTTGACATATGAAAGCTGGCATCACTAGGGGATGCTTTGCCAACTTCTGTGTTGGTGCGTTACTGACTGGAGAGCGCCATAGCCTACAAACGCTGATACAAGATAAATGTTTTTTTTTCCATTTTCAGTTCCACAAAAGGTTAGATATTAACGACTTTACTATTTGTACCGATTTCTTAGCAAAAGTGAACAATAATTTAATTTAAGTGTAGGTGTTTTTTCAGCCATTCCAGTAGCTCTCAGACACAGATCATTCAGCGAGGCTTTAAGCCAGGGCGATCACTTTCAACGCGGTCACTTTCATTGAGCCGTGGCCTCACTAAGCAGCCGTCACAGTGTGGCTAGTGACAGAAAACTTCAGCAAGCCTCTAATCCCTGTTTAGGCCATCAGAAAACAAAGACACAGGCCTCTCCCTCCCTCTCACTCACTCTTGTTATCCCTCTTGCTGCCAGTCCCTCTCCCCCTCCATCCACCCACTGAGCCAGCCAGTACCTCAGCCTGCCCCCTCTCCAATGCTTAGCAGCCTTCACACACACACACACACACACACACACACACACACACACAGGGCCATATGGAGAAGCCTGGTCGTTGCCATTGTCTTCCAGGTTATCTCCTCTCTCAGCACCTGGTAGGGGAGAAAGGATTAGTGCACCTCCTAACCGCTTTAAGAATGCTCTTTCCTCTTTAACTCTCTCCCGCCACACTTCCTGTTTTGTTCTCCTCCCGTGGTCAAGCACCATATGTCGGACTGAATGAGGCTTATCCGTGAGGGGCAGGCTTTACATGCAGCGCTGTTTAGTTCGACGCTGGCATGTGTCGAGATGAACGGAGAAGATGAATGGGCCTTGGGTTAAGCTACTTGACATTGTCAAACACCCGGGGCCAAATGGCACACATGCACACTCGCCCTTTGCATGCGATTGGGCCAACAGTGGCCCACTTAGACATGATAAGATTACACTGTCGCATTGGGACTGTTGACGAAGTTGCCAAAAAAAATGTGAGTTTCATCATAGCAAGATAAACGACAACAATTTGGGACCTTAGAATTACAATGTCCTGTATGACATTATGTTCAAAAAATTTATTATGCACACTATTTTTTAACAAGTAGTTCTCATTTTGTGTAAGTTAAATGTTTTTTTTATTACCGCCCCTTTAATTTTGCGATTTTTGCTCAACATTTTTGTGTTGGGATGCTAACACCATCGGGCTAAACAGTAAACTGGCAATGTACTAAAGAAAGAATTTCAGCCGACAGAGATTGAAAAAAAACAAAGTGAGAAAGCATCATCACAAACAGAGAGAGGAAACTTTTTTAACGCATAGTTTTGAATTGAATTGTTAACAAAACATGTATTGCACTGTCAGTTCAAATCTTAGATCTGACCTAATGTTTTACTATGTACACTAAAACCGTTTTTTAAATCATTGTCTGTGCTCACATAGTCTATGTAACTTGCGTTGGCATTAACACATTGCTTTGCATATTAAAGCCAAATATGAGCACGCTCTCTATTCTTCCACTTTTTGATATGCTTCTGCACATAGAACCCTCTATCTATAATATCTAGAAATCCCTTTAAATACAGTTCTTATAATGCAGCTTTAGGCTTATGATACATTAGCTGCTCAACATAACACCACCTTTACAACAATATTCATTAGGGTTACTAAAATCGTGTGACGGGTTATGTTCCTTCCTGCTGTATTCAGGGCCAAAATGAAATGTCTGATGTGTTGTGTTGACCACAGGTTGTGTAACCTTTGTGACTAAGCCCACACCGAGGACACCATTTCATACACGCGCAGATGCCGTTTGTGAATCATTTACTTTCTGATAAGATGGATTGGTAAACAAAGCCTCAAGCCTTTGTGTTAGTGAGGTGAAGCCAGCAAGGTCTCCAGATAACCTTGTTTACTCCTGTGTATGCATGTACCATATCATGTGAAACTCTATTGCCCTGACAGCCTTGTGGGGTCCAACACAGAAAATAAACAGCCCTCTAAAGTTACTGATTCCCTCCGCCAAATGCTTTTATTCATTGCATTTAATCTACCCAGGAATCAGGGCCCTCACTTTACAGGCTGCTATCTGGGCCGTGAATTGCATCGAGGTGAAACAAAAATCAATAATTAGTATGATTGTGTTAGGCTAATGTGCAGGAAAGCCATCTAAGCTCACATCAGTCAGCCTGGCCAGCGCGCAGGCGGGCAAGGAAGCAGATAACGCAGCACGGCTGTGTTACACCTACGGGCTAATTACAAGCGATTCATCAGGTAGATTCCGCAATGACAGTTAATAGATTTGTGAATTAATAATCAGAGGTGAAATTATTCTTGCCGCCAATGTGATTTTGGCGTCACGGTAACGACGAGACACATGCTGCAGGGGTTGCTTCTGCTGATCAGATTGATACAGTCTTAATTACACTTTATTCCACAACTTCATTTCTGATAATTTTGCCTAATACATATAACTTTTGCAGCATTTCTCGTGAAAAAAAAGATAATGCTGCTAGCACATCCATTCCCCCTTGAGCAAAGCTATAGCTGGTTGAGCTTTCAGCATCTGACAAAGCACCGAGTTAGTTACTACCTCTCTGACACTTGACGACAGGAAGCAGTAGGCACCATGCAGAGTGCATTGTGGGAAAACACTACATCTAAGTCTACTGCCACTAGTCTAAGGCTCCTTGTCAAGCACCTTTCTTTTCAATAGCTCCTCAGGGTGCTCGGAAGGGAAAGAGAAAGAGGCAGGAGAGGGAAGAAAACTAGCACAGAAGGAGTAGGCAGCAGTCGGGCTATGGCCTGTAGTGGAACAGGGTTATGCCAGTGTGGTTGGTTAAAAGGTTGCACTGTTGTTATGGCCAGGTATGGGGGAGGGCGGCGTTGAGGTGCAGAGAGAGACCAAGGAGGTTAGGGGGTCACGGGGGACTGGAAATAATGAAGAGGAAAGCCTCATTCACTTCCTTGGTTTAGCCTTTGGCCTATAATGAGGGCTCTTGACACCGGGGAGCACACTGATATGACACATTTGGCAGCCTGGCAAATTGACCTGGGAGCCTGACGGGTGATTGACAGCGACTCCTCAGGGTGCCTAAGTTACCCTGCATGTGTGAGTGTGTGTGTGTGTGTGTGTGTGTGTGTGTGTGTGTGTGTGTGTGTGTGTGTGTGTGTGTGTGTGTGTGTGAAGGAAGGAGTCAGACTGACAAAGAAAGAGAGAGTGAGATGGAGTGAGAGAGAAAGAGGATAAGGGGACAAGGGGCTGCTGACGATGAAGACAGAAAACGTCCTAAACCAGCCCTGGAAAAGTAATTGTGGGTAATTTAGAGCAGGATCACATTAGAACTGAGGTTCAAGCATCAAAATGGTGTGGACTGAAAGTGTTTACTAGACCAGGGTCATTTGATTTTGGTGTGGGCAATGATGCATGTGTGCATGCTTGCATGTTTCTATGTCCTATCACAGTGTGTGTCTAGACTCTGACTCCTCTAGTAGCCGTCTTCCAAAAAATGCACATTACACATTATGGTGTTTAATTAAATTATTTTCTTTCATACTTACTGTACATCACTCAAGTATTTAACAGCTGTAGTGTAGTAGGTATATGTGATGTGGAAGATGTCACTGAAAAAAAAACCACAGGACTTGTGTTGGTGTCCTGTTTGAAGGTGCGTAACCTAACAAATGTCCTGATTTTAATCCAAATCATAGTTTTTTTCTTAACTTAACTAGTTTCTTTTCGTAAACTGCAACCGTTGGACAGCGTTGATGAAATGTTTCAAATAGCAAATGTAACTATTAGGTATAAGGACGGAAAACACTCTAATTTATTAATAGAAATCACTCACATTTGTGAAAAAACTAAAAAACTAAAAACGTTTCAAAAAATTGCAAAAAAATCAACAAAAAATACAACAATAACAATTGGAAATTTGTGACCAAAAAAGTTGGAAAAAGTGATCAAAACATAAACAATAACAGAAAAATTGTAGAATATTTCTTGTAAACGGCACCAAAAAAAGGTTTAATTTGAAAATTTGACCCAGAAAACAAAAGCAGTTGCATGGTCGATGGGAGCCAACACAAGGGTTAAGGGAACTTATGAACAAGAAACAGCAACAAAAGAATTGAGCAGCATTAAAACACTAATGCACCAAAACCAGCAGCATGAGTAAATAAGTGAAAAAGGTCTGTTTGCAAAGGACGCAGAAAGGATGGTGTGTTATGGTTGGCTGCAGTATGGTGAGTAGAGGTGGGTTTTCCATCTGCATTTAAACATGTCAACTGAGCCAGTTTCTTTATCATTTAGTGGGAGGCCATTCCACAGATAAGGGGCAATGTAGGGGAATGCTCTAAGACCAACTGATTGATTGTTTACTAGGGGATTGACCAGGAGACCAGCATAAAGGGAGTGGAGAGTGCGTGCTGGTGTATATGATGTAATAAGCTCCGGGGCCAAAATGAGCTTGAGCATGCACTGGGAGCCAGTGAACAGAGGCCAGCACGGATGATATATGATCAGATTTTCTTTTTTTTGTCAAGATTCTGGCTGCAGTGTTCTGAGCAAGATGGACGCTCCAAATCGGCCATGCGGCCGTATGGTTTAGTGGACTTGTTGGTAGTGTGTGTATGTAAATTACTTCATTTTAGTGATGTCTATTTGAATTATATAATTTAATTCATGTTTAAATATAATTTATAGTTTATAATGTCCTCAATAAAGTGAAAAGAGTTACAATAAAGAAGCTGCCCCCATGCTTTTTCTTTTTCTAATGACCCCAAAGTTTTTCATAATGCATTATTACATGGCTTGGTTCATTTCTAATGTAGGATGTGGTCAGTTATTTTCTTGATAACAGACCATTGCTAAGTATAACACACTGTTGCCATAGACCCAGTACTGTTTACTCTGGAGGACAGCTATCCATCAATCTGCTGAAAGACGTCTGGATAATTTTTCAGCGAATGGCGTCCGAATGTGGCCACAATGACGCTAATGTGTTAGCTTAGCTAGCTGCATTGCAACGTGTTTAACATTAACTTACAGGTGTGTCAACTGCAGCGGCTGTGCAAAAGGAAACAGGATGAATGAGGACATAAACGTCAACATAAATATTCCCAAAGAAGTCCCATTCACCGTGTCTCACTTCATCGTCCACGGAACTGTTCAGTTTAGTGTGATTTAGAGCAGCCGATCAGTAGCAGCTCACTACAACGCTCCTGCTAATGTTGTGTCAATTCCTGCAGTGAAACAGCAGCTGGGTCATTTGTCCACCACGGCAGCATCCCATAAAATATACGGCCACTACCACAGCCCGTAAGGGGGTGTTGAGTAATAGACAAAGGGTTGCATTAAAAAGCTAGCTAGTAGTTACAGAGGTTACGTTGCTATGGACGCAGGATTCCAACCGTAGAGACGGAATGTACTATTTTCTTTAGCGGAAGCATTACAATCGTATTTAAATCAATATTATCCCATTCAAGTCAATATTTTGTGTCAAATTATTGATTTATTTGGCAAGTAGCTACGTAATAAGCGAGATCATGTAAAGTGAGGCGGTTGTTATAGCGAATACACCCCCGCCAGGGTGATCAGGACCCTGATGTGAAGCATAGGGCTCTTGAATCAGCCTCTCTACATTATCCATTATGTAATTAACTAACTAGCTAACCCGAGTTACAATATTGTGAAAAACTGTATGTGATTCTGTTTTATGTAATGAAATATTATACATTATTTAGTCCTCTGGTTGTATTAGCAAAGGTGTATGACACTGTATAACATCATCACAATGGGGTTCTGTAAGTAATAAAAGAGCTATAAAGTACATACATTTTCTAAATAGTTTTCAATTATGCGGTAGTATTATTTCCAGACTCCAGAGTCCAACAAAAAAGAATTCCCAAACACAAAGCAGAGATTTTAACATCACATGTCTGTTAATAAATATTTTCTCTTGTCCTGTATCCTCTCTCTCTTCAGCATGCATCAAACCTGCTGCCCACAACTCACGGTCATATGTGTGGAACGATGGGCTCTAATGTTTGACTGGTGGACACAGATGAGTAGGTGAGTAAGATTTTTATGTCTCTCTCAACTGGGGGGGGGG